>NW_022196915.1:105368873-105381615 GCF_008632895.1 Mastomys coucha
AAGGAAGGGAGGGAGAGAGGAAGGGAGACAGGGAGGAAGGGAGAGAGAGAAGGAGGAGAGAGAGAGGGAGGGAGGGAGAGAGGGAAGGAGGGAGGGAGGGAGAGAGGAAGGGAGGGAGGCAGGAAGAAAGGATTGAGGGGGTTCTCCTCGCAAAGAAATGAAAGGTACTCCAAATACTGGAGGGAGCCTGCTGGTGGTGGTTGGTGACTGTAAGCTGATCACTTGGGAGGTAGAGGCAGGAGAACCAAGAGTTCAAGGCTAGCCATCCTGTAGTATGGGAGACTTTATCTCAACAAACTAAAGACAAATAGGAGGCCATGTCAGCTTTTACAAGGCAAACGAGAAGGTATCACAGAACCAAGTTCATCCGCCATGTAGACGATACCATGGGTACGGTAGTGAAGCCTGTCCTTGCTAGGACCGGAGGGCACTCTACAGCTGCCAGGCTGTGGCACAGTCCAAAGTCTCTCCGCTCCTTCAGTGTGGCCCTTGTCCAAGTGGATGACAGACGAATATAAAACGGCAGCCTTGGCCCGGCGGAACAGTTCTGAAGTCATCTCCAGCCCCCTTGACAAGCAGAGGCCTGTGTGAGTCAGTTTCGCAGCCTTTTATCCAACAAGGCTTCCTCCCTTCTCCTCCTCGTGGCTCGGTCCTAAGAGGGTTCCTTGATAAATTCTATGCATGATGGTCTTCCGCCTCCCAGGGAGTCTGAGTAGTGATCAATCACCTTCAAGCCACATTGCTCAAGCACTTGATATCATTATAAACTGAAAGGAAAAATATATTTAAATTTTGATTTTGTTTTTAAACAAAGAAAATTGACTGTAAAAGTGTTGCCAAAGATGGTGTTAAGTTCACACAAAAGGGAGAATAGTGGAAAAGCCAAAAATGTTTTATTATCCATTCAAAATATGGCACATTTCCACATATCTTAAGGGGAAATACAACTTTTTTAAAGTCTAAAGTTTTATTCACAGTGGCTTACATCTCTAATCAATACTTCCTTTAAAACAAACCAGAGGGGGGAAAAAAACAAATCAGTTCTTATAAAAAGCCAGGTATCTTTGTATAAAATTCAAACAAAATATACTGTTTACATTTATTAAATCTAAGATAGAAGAAGCCAGTTTTCTGGAACTCCAGAATGTCATTCGCACAACCCATCAAAGTCGTTTTAAAGCTAACAGAGGAGTCTCGATGTTGTTACATATTGTTTGCGAGTTTAAACTTGGGAATCAACACATTTGGTAATGCACTATGGATAACAGCTTCCATTAAGACAGCAAGGAGTAATTTAAAACCATGTGCATTTGGTCAATGTGTAGATTATCCCAAGTACTCTAAGAGGCATCAATATGCTTTGAATGCAAACCACATATTAGGTTGTTTTGCTCTGGTCAAAATCTTTACATAGATCAATCAACACGTTTAAGGCGTAGCTGGTCGCTAGCTGAGGGTACAAATGATGTAACTCTAATATAGTCTACCCATAGGGCACTGCAGGAACCCTGACGGTTGGTGAGCATGACTGCCCTCTGGTGATCACTGCAGGAACCCTGACGGTTGGTGAACATGACTGCCCTCTGGTGATCACTGGCAACTCTAATATAGTCTACCCATAGGGGACACTGCAGGAACCCTGACGGTTGGTGAGCATGACTGCCCTCTGGTGATCACTGCAGGAACCCTGACGGTTGGTGAACATGACTGCCCTCTGGTGATCACTGGCAACTCTAATATATCTACCCATAGGGCACTGCAGGAACCCTGACGGTTGGTGAACATGACTGCCCTCTGGTGATCATTGGCTTAGACTGGCGCTCACCAACCTCACTTCATGCAGCAGGAGAGTCTCCAAGCTTGGGCGTGGCAGGCATGCTAGCTGAGTTCAAAGTGGTCCTCCACTTTCTACCTGTGTGACCACAGATGACTGAGTTCATGCTCCATTTTTCTGTTCTGAAAAAAAAGAGGTGGGGGGGATTTGATGATGAGGTTTGCCTTCACAGGATGGCTGTGAGAAGTAAGTCAGACAACCATGGGCAACTGCCATCGGATTGCACCTGGAGTATGAAAAAGAATAACCATTCTTGACAAACAACTCCAATGTTTAGTGCCTATTATTTACAATGAGTTTCTCTGTGGATGTCATCCCAATGGCAGGCCAAGCTCTCAGCCCTGCTCTTGGGAATGTTCACTGGGATGGATACTCAATGGAATTCCCTTGCAATGGAATTAGTAAGTAAACCAGTGGCCAATTGTCAGTTACTGGCCTAGTTCAACAGACCGCTCAGCAATTTATGTCTTATTGTAACCAACATTTCAGAACACCATTTCTTGGGCACAATGGAATGAATACACTGGATGAGTCTCTGGGGAATAGCAAAGATGGCTAGATAAAATATTGAAACTATCTCTTTAAGTGTATTGTGGAGTTATGAAGGAGGGAAATACATGAAATAATTCTGTACCATAATCCAACACCATCTCTAGCTCCTAATAAAGTGGGCTCACCTGGAAGACACTGCTGGTTTCAGGCAAGACTGCCAGAAGAACCAGCTGGCAATCTCAGGGCCAGACCAAGTCTCAGGCCCAATTTAAGGGAGAGCCAAAACTCCTAAGATTCAAGAAATAACTTTAAGGGAATGATTTTTAAAAATCTAAATTATTGGTACTGAAGAGATAGCTTTTTCAGCTTAGTCCCTGCCCTGTAAGCACGAGGACCTGAGTTCAGTCCCCAGAACTCATATAAACATGCCAGATGTAGGGGGTCATGCTTGTACCCCAGAAGAGAGGAGCCAGCCTAATTGAATCAGGGAGTCTTGGGAAGTTGAGAGACTATGTTTTAAAAAAACAAAGTGTATGGCACCTAAGGTCTCATTACTTAGTTGCTTTATTTTCACACTGTACACAAACTCATGGTTAGTAATGAGGTACAGGAAGTGAAATGTGGGGAAACATAGTGAAGAGGCAAGGCAAAGCTCGTTGCTCCAGACTGTGGGATGTTTGATAGAGAAAACACCGGAAGAGTCAACAGTCAACAGCTATTTAGATGTTTATGCAAATGTGTTATACACCTCAGGTTGACCTTTGGTTCCACTTGCAAGTGCGCACACACACACACACCCTCACCCTTGCACACATGAACATGTACACACACACATAACTAAATCATATACAAAGCAATAAGTTTGAAAACAAAGATGGGCTAGCATTTGATTATTTGACTTACTGTTCAGACAAAGACAGTAAAACCATAGGTGGATATATTTATGGGAGTAACGTGCATTAGTGGTGCAATGAAGAAAACCATGTTATCTTTTCCAGGATACGATTGCATCATTAGATAAGAGAGCATCTGTTTTTAATAAAAAGTCTCCTGATAAACTAGAGCCGCCTCAAAGGGATTTATTTAGACAAAAGCCCTCCACCAAACATAGCAATGAGTAATACGTGATCAAAAGGTTTCCTTTACTGTCAGGAGCAAGGCCGCTGTGAGCCATAGCTGCTTTATTTCCACACTGCACAGGAACTCTTGGCTAGTTATAAGATGTAAGAAGTGAAATGTGCAAAAAAGAAAAAAAAATAGTAAAGAAAACAGACAACGCTCACTGTTCCAGACTTTGTTTGACAAAGAATCAACAGCTATTTAGATGTTTATGCAAATGTGCAGAGCAAACAGGCAGGATTAAAGTCACTATGAACGAATCAACTTAACCCCATCTGTTGTTGTACACACATCTCAGTGGCTTCATGAGAGAGGAAATTGCTTCTCCTAGGATATGGCTGATTAACAAGAGGGCCCCTGGTCATCACAGGCTCCTGGGAATGCAAGTGCCAAGAGATGCCCCTTGCACAGCGTGTGACTTCCAAAGATGTCTGAGCATGAGCATCCCACAGCACAGCAGGAGTGGAAAGCAGGGAGCCTTTAGTGGTGGTGGTGGTGAGCCAGAGCCTAGGGAGGCGAACAGAAAAGAGCTCACACTGCACATACTCCTCAGAAGTCAACCACACCCATGTGTGGAAATTGGAAGGAAAGCTGGAGTGTGGAGAGAGAGAAGGGGGAACAGCCTCCATAGAAAGCGAACCCATCTGCCAGTAGATCAACTGATAAAAATCATAGTGACTAAGACAGCACAGAACTGTTAGGAGACAGCCACCTGAGTGGAGGAATGACCTCCGTCTTGATGACAGGGTCAAAACTGAGTTCATGTTCCCAGGCCCTGGAACCAGTGCCTACCCATCTTCTTCAGGTGTTTCATGCTTGTCTTACCCAGTAGAGAATGTAAAAAGGGAAGCTGTGGGTTATGAAACCACACACGCTGTAAATGTGTTGCCCGTGGTGACTTGAGTGCATGCATGCAGCCTGCCCATTCCTTTATTCCTTTCTCATCCTGAGTTCTGAGCCAGAAGACCACCAAGTCTATGAGTCAAAGATAGGACCTGATCACCAATGTTCACTTCCTTTCACAACCCCTTGTGTCAAATTATGATTGGACAGTGCTACACCCCACCCTGCTCCCACCAATCTGTGATATCACCCTTAAAAGATGATGTACAATTTCCCGTCAGAGTTGCAGCTCAGCTCCCAAGTCTGTCCTGTGGCCCTGTTCAATCCGTAGCAGCCTTAGTACAATAAAATGTTGTCATCTGCTTAAATACTTAGACAAAAGTTCAAAAACCACAACCAGCTCTTAAGTCTGTGCCATTGTTTCTGACTGGACAATATTTGATGCCTGATTCAAATAAAGATGTCGCTTTGCTGGATACTTGTGACTGCTTGTATTGTTTTGTTTTTTTCAAACCCCAACAGAACTGGTCTGTCTGGTAGAGTATGTGAAATAGCAAAGCAGAGTATGTGAATAGTAAAAGCTAAGCCCAATTTAACCAGTGCTACCAGCAGCCAAGATGGATAAGTGTTGGGTCCTACTTGGCCTTGCTTTGGGTCTTGAGGACAAATCTGAGCCCTGCTCGATTTTCAAGACCTGTCATTCGCTTGAGAATGACTCAGCGTGAACTACCAACCTGAATGAGATTGCCTCTGCCTAGCTACCACTGATGTATCAATTTCTTATAGGTCCTGTGAGATCACCCCACACCCCTCGTCATCTCACCCCATATACATCCCTATCTCCACCTCCTTTCCTTCTCTATATAAGCAAGTGCCTAGTTTAATAAAATGAGTTCCTGCTTTAAGATGACTCCCAGCCTGGTGTGTTTCTTTTGGGCCCTCCACACTTGCTGTCTCACTCAGCCCCGGACAGACCCAGATGGATCGATCGGGTTCTCTTCTCTCGCCAAGTTTGGGCCTAAACTTTGCTGGGTGGGATCTTGCCCCAAAGGATATTAATTCAATTTAATATCCTTGAACACAGGATTCAGCTCCATTTCACTTCCTGGAGTCCCTTTAATACTCAAATCATATATTTTATATTTTTCCTTTCTCAGTTTGCTACGCTTGTTTAAGACGCTCTTCATGAGAGTTAACCAGAGCACAAAGTCTATGGTGGACATTTCTGAGACTTCCTTAGTCAATGCAATTGATCTGGGTCTCTTCACCTTAGCCTCAGGCAGACTCTTCAAACAAGGGCAAAAAGCAGCCACATTCTTCACCAAAATACCACAAAAACAGTCTCTAGGCCACATTCTGAAGTTCTTCTCCAACAAAACCTCTTGGGTAAGCTCTGTACTGTTTAAATCACTCACAGTAACAAAGTCTTCCATATTTCTACCAAGATAGCTCATTAAGCCCCACTTAAAACATTTCATGGCTTTCCAAATCCAAAGCCCCCAATTCCACATTCTTCCAAACAAAAACATGGTCAGGCCTATCACAGCAATACCCTCCCTGGTACCAACTTCTGTTTTAGTTAGGGTTTTACTGCTATGAACAGACACCATGACCGATGCAAGTCTTATAAAGGATAGCATTTAATTGGAGCTAGCTAACAGGTTCAGAAGTTCAGTCCCTTATCATCAAGGCAGAACATGGCAGCATCCAGGCAGGCATTGTGCATGAGGAGCTGAGAGTTCTACATCTTCATCTGAAGGCTGCTGGCAGAGTACTGGCTTCCAGGCAGCTAGGATGACGGTCTTAAACCCCACACCCACAGTGACACATCTACTCCAACAAGGCACATATTCTAACATTGCCACTCCCTGGGCTGAGTATATACAAACCATCACAACTGTCCTCTCAGGACTGTCCCAGGAGAATGTTAACAGACTTAACATATCTGTTTTTCTTAGCTAGAACATGGTGTGTTCTGTTGCAGGATATTGTTAATCACAGATGTTGGTCACACTGTGAACCCTGAAATTGTGTTGCTTACTAGAAAAACCTGTCTCTAGTATTGGTGTGGCTCGAGCCCTAGCACACACCTTTAATCCAAGAACTTTCTGTTTATTGTCAACAGTGTTAAATAAAGTCAACCATAGGTCAAGAAGAGGAGCAAGTAACCAGTTTGACAGGGAGTGAACAAAGGCGGGGGAGGGGGGGAAAGAAAGGAAGAGGAAGGCAGGAGGATGGATAGAGAGGCGCACAGGAAGAAGAAGGGAGGGGTGTTCAGTTTGAAGTGTTTTTGAGATAGAGTGGAGAAGGAGACCTTTCCTCCTGGAACATCCGCTGAAGAGAAAGGTCAGCTGTCTGCTTTCTCTGCCTCTCTGAGCTAGCAGGCTTTTACCCTAGCATCTGGCTCCAGAGTCTTTATTGGTAAAGTCAAACACTTGAGATTTTGTATAAAAACAACAGTGTTCTTAACAATTTCACCTAAGTTAGAAAAGGAATTTCATAAATCCTATGTACAGCTTCCAAGTGTAAATGAGAAAATGAAGTCACAACTATTTTAAAAGCTAATTGCTAGTAAAATTCCTCTCAGGTTTCTGTCTCTAGTGAAATAAAGGTCTCTGGCAGAAGTCTTCAGCAACACTCTGGTTCCAAGCAGGGCTTTTTTCTTTGGCAACAGAATACACTCTTCCCTAAACAGAAAATGATGGATATAACTTTAAAGGGGTGGTTCTGAGCACATTTAAAACATCTATACCACATCGTTAAAGAGAAAGGGGCATTTGTGAACACTTCCACTTTGAAGAGGTCATAAAAAAATTATTTGTGTATAGGCATGTTTGTGTGTGTGTGTGTGTGTGTGTGTGTGTGTGCACATATGTTTGTGCCAGTGCCTGTGTTTGTGTGTGCACCTTTGTGTGTGTATGTGCGCCCCTGTAAGTGCATGTGTTTGTGTGTACATATGTTTTTGTGTGCATTGTGTGAATGTGTGAGTGTGCCTGTGTGTGTAAGTGGGTCTCTGTGTATGCATGTGTGTGTATGTGTGTGAGTGTATGTGTTTGTGTGTGTGTGTGCACGCGCATGTGTTTGTAGATGTGCATGTTTGTGTGTGTACCTTTGTATGTGTGTGTAAGTACATGTGTATGTGTGTGCATCGTGTAAGTGCATGTGTTTGTGTGTGTGTGTGAGTGGCCCAGCGTGTGTGCATGTGTGTATATGTATATGAGTGCATGTTTTGTGTGCATTTGTTTGTGTATGTGTGTGTGTGTATGTGTGTGCATGTGTTTGTGTATGCGAATGTGTGTGAGTATACCTGTGTGTGTATCAGATGTGTAAAACTGAAGATAATAGGAAGAGGGAAGAGGAAACAGGGGATTGTTTTAGCTTTTTTTGTTGTTTTATTGGGGGGAGGGGAACCTGGGAAAGGAGATATTATAAATAAGAAAACATCTAATAAAAAAAACCCCGAAGATAATAATGTAAGCATTTGGCCTTCTCAGCATCTACATTGGTCTGTGATGGAATTTAAGAGATTACCCTATTGTCAAATATCAATTTGAATGGTTGAATGTTCCTTATAAATATGTTTCCATGACTCAGTATTTTCAACTTTTAACAGTTTGTTTGTTTGTTTGTTTGTTTACTTATATGTGTGTGAGAGTGAGAAGAGAGAGAAGGAAAGAATATGGGACACCACTTTTATTGTGATCAGAGGACAAACTGTGGGAGTTGGTTTTCTCTTTCTCCATGTCAGTCCTGGAGATCATCAAACTCCTGTGGTCAAGCTTGGTGGCAAGTATCTTTATTCACTGAGCCATCTTCCAGGTCTCCATCTATATATATCTTATTCCTTCAAAACAGATAAAAGAATAAATATGAGTAAAATCTGTTGAATGCTTTTTCTCATCTTAATGCTTCCTGTGCAACAGTAGAGATTGCCTTCACTGGGTTGCACACAGTGAGTTCTCATCTCCTTACAGGAGTCAGATATTCAAATTCTTCCCAGAGGTTTGTAACTTGATTCTTTACTCAGTTGTTGAATTGATTTTTCTCATTCCTACCCCTTGGGTATTCTCCTGGAAACTGTGTTCCATGTGCTGCTTTCTTTTCCTTTCCTAGCTTGGTTCTTTCTCCTCTCCTTTCTTCTCTTCTCCTCTATGTTTTGTCAATTTTCACTTTGAACGTTGTCTAATTGATCAAGCTTTTTCTTTATTGTTTATTAAGTTCTTCCTTACCCAAAGGTCATAAAGAAATCTTCCTATATTTTCATCTCTGGTAATTCTACCTTTCAAGTTATTCCACTGAGAATTTGTCTTTATGTAGAGAGTGAAGCAGGAAGCCAATTTCATTTTGCTTTTCCCTTGAGGGGACTGAAATGCCTGGCACTATTTGTTGGATAGTGTATCTTTCTCCCACAGGTCTGCCCACCTACACAGACACAAATCAATTTTCTATATGTAATGTGCAGCTTCTTCTCTCCTTCTGGAGTAAGTTTGTCTCTTTCCATTAAAATGGACCCTTAGTAGCCATGTCTAGGGAAAACAGTGGGTAGCAATCTTTTTTACAAGTGTGGGAAAATGCATGCCTGTTTCGAATAATAATGAAGCAAACACGCAATTCATTTCCCTCAACATTTATAAGATAATGTGCAGCCTTCTGAGCTCTGCAGTCAGAAGCATCGTGAAAAGCCAACCAGAAGCCTTCCTTTATACTTCATCTTATCTCCTGTGGTTTTATAGTTTTCCATGTTTATCTTGGAGGGTATGAGTTCATAGTTCCTAGATACAAATGTGTCTATGTTGCTTGGGTTTCTGTATGCCTTTTCAATTTCTTTTTAAAAATTTTTAAATTTATTTTATGTATATGTGTATACTGTAGCTCTCTCTTCAGACACACCAGAAGAGGGCATTGGATCTCATTACAGATGGTTGTGAGCCACTGTGTGGTTGCTGGGAATTGAACTCAGGACCTTTGGAAGAGCAGAGTCAGTGCTCTTAACCACTGAGCCATCTCTCTAGCCCCCTGCCTTTTCAATTTTAAGATTTATTTTTAACTCCACAAAGGAAATTGTAATTCCCTATAAGACAGTTCCTCCCTGTAAGTCTGTTCCTCCCCACCACCCCCCACTCTCTCCTTCCTCCTGGAACTCCCACGGGTCCTTGTGTCACTTCACTTCCTTTCCCTCACACTTCCCATCTCTTCGTCTCTGCAACACATTCCTCATGGCTCCTACCATCTCATTCATTCTTCAATCTCCTCTTCCCAGCATCCATTCTATCGTTTAGTCATTCCCATCTTGAGGACTTTAGCGCTCATTTTAAAAAATATATCTCTGCTTTTCGTTGTTAAATCTGTTCATTCTTTCCCTTCCCAAATATTAACTCATAGAAGTAGAAACCCTGCCCTTTCTCTTATTCTCAGGAGCATTTTAGGCACTTTATGCAGTATTATATTTTATTTTACTTCTGAGATAGGGTCATATGTTGCCCAGGATGTCTTGAACTCACTATGTGAATTCTGTTGGGATCAAGGGCATGGGCTGTCACGTTCAATTTATACAGTGCTTGAGATTGGACTCTGGGCCTCATAGGTTGTAGGCAGGCACACCACTAACTAAGATTTGAAGGCTCCATTGGATCCTTTAATTAGCCTAAGAGTCTCTCATGCCTGTGAGTTAACAAGCGCCACAGGGTCCCTGTCCTCTGAGTGGTCTACAGGGTCCCTGTCCTCTGAGTGGTCCACGGCACCACTGCAGCGATAGCTTTGTCTTCTGCATCTTGGAGAATCTTCCCAAGCCTTACCCACACGGAGCAATTGCTACTCCTTTATGAGGTAAGTAAGTGGTGATTTCAGGAAGTACCAGCCCTGTAGTGGCAGGACAGGGGATTGAACCAGAGAGCTTCCAGCATACTGGACCAATTCTTTACCACTGCACTACTTCCTTAGCCCATGAAGAGAGATTCCCTGAGCTGATCTACTGGCTCCTGGGTATCCACTACACATGAGAATTGCAGACTTCACTCAAACCCAAGTAGGCTTCCGTGGTAGCTTGACTATGCTTGGCCCAGGAGTGACACTATTAGGACGTATGGCTTTGTTGGAGTAGGTGTGGCCTTGTTGGAGGAAGTGTATCACTGTGTGTGGGGGGGGTGCTTTGAGACCCTCCTCCTAGCTGCCTGGAAGCCAGTCTTCTTCTGTCTGTCTTTGGATGAAGATGCGAACTCTCAGCTCCTCCAGAGCCATGGCTGGCTGGACACTGCCATGCTTCCTGCCATAATGATAACAGACTGAACCTCATGTTGTGATCTTAAAAAAAGATAAAGAGTTATAAGAATTTGTTCTGGGGGGTTGAGGGGGAATGGGGTAACTTAGTGGGCCCATGCCGAGGCATCCCTTTCTCCTGAGAGACCAGCCACATGACAGTATAGTATAGAATACAGTTTATTTAGAGTATGGGTAGGGAAGTTAAGAGAGTAGTAGAGGTAGAGAAAGGCAGAGAGAAGGCGAGAGTAGAGAAGTGGAGGCTGGCTATGACCACATGGAGGGGGGAGGGGAAGGGAAGGGGAGCAAGGGGGCAAGATATAAGAGAAAGGCAAGAGAACAAGAGAGGCAAGAGAGAGAGAGAAGGGGCCAAGCAACCCTTTTATAGGGCCAGGCCTACCTGGCTGTTGCCAGATATCTGTGGAGGTGGAGTTCAGACAGTATACCAACACCTCAGAACCAATAAGCCAACCCCAGTTAAATGTTGTCCTTTATAAGAGTTGCCTTGGTCATGGTGTTCTTCACAGCAATGAAACTCTAGCTAAGAGAGAAGTTGGTACCAGGAGTTGGGTATTGATGTGATAGGTCTGACCATGCTTTGTTTGGAGGGATGTGAATTTGGATTTTGTAAACAGTGGGATGCTTTAAGTAGCACTTAATGGGCCACACTAATAGAATCATGGAAAAGAGTGTTCCTAAGTGTGTTTTGAACTGTGGGGACTTAGCTCAAGAGGACTTTTAGTATGTGGCCTAGAGAAATTTCTTGTGATATTTTGGTGAAGAATGTGGCTGCTTCTTCTCCTCTTCTGAGAGTCTACATGAGACTAAAGTAAAAAGATTTCAATTAATTGCCTTGACAAAGGAAACCTGAGAAAAGCCCAGCATAGGTTTTGTCCTCTGGTTTACTCTCATGAAGAGCATTTTGATCAAGCTTAGAAAAGAATACAGAAGTAGAGACTCACAGCCATCCATTGGACTGAGCATAGGGTCTCCAATGAAGGAGTTAGAGAAAGGACCCAAGGAGCTAAAGGGTTTGCAGCTCCTTAGGACGGGACAAACAACAATATGACTTAACTAGTACCCTCAGAGCTCCCAGGGACTAAACCATCAACCAAAGAGCATACATGGTGGAGACTCATGGCTCCAACTGCATATGTAGCAGAGGATGGCCTAGTCGGTCATCAATGGGAGGAGAGGCCCTTGGTCCTGTGAAGGTTTATGCCCCAGTGTAGGGGAATGCCAGGGCCAGGAAGTGGGAGAGGGTAGGTTGGTGAGCAGGGGGAGGGAGGAAAAACAGGGTTTGTTTTTTGTTTTTGTTTTTATTTTTGATATTTTTTCAGAGGGGTAACCAGGAGAGGAGATATCATTTGGAATGTAAATAAAGAAAATGTCTAATAAAAATAACTATAAAAAAGAAAAATACAAAATCTATGGTTCAAGTTTTAAAGGGGCACCAGGAAGTGCAACGGAGCTAAATCTTATGTTCAAGGATATTAAATGGAATTAACAGAGTGGTGACCTCAGGGCAAGATCTCACCCAATTAAACTTATTGTTTGTGTTTGCAGTTGAACAAGGGATAGGTATATCATGTTAGGCATTATTACCTGGTTATTGTTTTCATTTGGATTTTTAATTGGAAGTGAACTATAATCCAGAATTGGAGGGCACACCTGTGATTCAGATCTTGAGAAATAGTGGCCATGAAAAACTTAGGCCACTATTTTTCAACAAATGCATAACTAACTAGTTTCAAAGTTCTCATCATTCACCGGACAGTATCAATGGCAGGCTCCACAGCCAGTCTGCTTTTATAATCCTATTTCTCCCATATGTCCAGACACAATCATCAGGTCCTCCAAAGAGCGGTCCAAAGATTCAGAAACGGATTTAACCTAACTATAAGTGCATTTCTAGTGCTTAGATAAAAGCTGGCATTCCTCAGGAACTAGCAGATTTGGTTCCCCTCTACCAAAAGGAGTCATTTTTCCTTAACACTGGCAGAGGGACACATGGCTGTCTGTGGTGCCTGTTAACATACCAAGCCCATGCAGCTTCCAGGCTTCCTCAGGATCACAAATACCTGTGACACAGTTCAGAGTCCATGATTCTCTTACCTCCTCCTAAACACACACACTCCCTCTCCCTCTCACCCTCTCTCCCCCTCCCTCTCCCCCTCTCTCTCCCCCTTCCTTTCTCTC
>NW_022196915.1:105381625-105384516 GCF_008632895.1 Mastomys coucha
TCCCTCCTCCTCCTCTGCTCTGCTTCTGCTTCTCTCATGGCCAGGTGATCTGAGGGGTCACTGCTAGGATTTGGGAGTCTCTGTCTGTCATAGTAGGCTTTATGCCATGTTCAGAGCTCCGACGGGAAATGAGAGCTCTTATCTATTAAGCGTACCTGAGTTAGACAATCTGTGTCTGCTTCTAGTTAATCTGCTCTAGCTATAAGTAGCAAATATAAAGCAGGAAGCTAAAGCGTAATACTGTAATTAGCTGCATCAGTTCTAAGCATGGCTTTAAATATATTTCTGAACACATTAGAGGATATGATTATTTATAAGGTACTGACTATCTGCTTGTATTTTTAATTATAGTAGCTTTTATGAGAATAGAACTGTCATATTGGCTTTTGAGACTAAAGCCTGTTAGGTCTGAGCCTTAAAAAATTGTGATTTTGAGTTGAAGATTTTTTTTTTTTAGTATTAAAACAAAACTTTTACATCTATAAACACAGTCCATAAAGAGACTAAGAACCTTTGATCTTTACATGGTGTATGTGTAGCTTATAAAACTACAAGGCCATATTATGAATTAATAACATAAAACATGTCTGAGTTGGAAAAGGGTGAGCAGTAGTATATTTTAAAATGCCATGAGATAGCAATAGAACAGGCTAAATAGCATTTGACAGAAACAGCATTCATTTACACAAGCATGCATTGGCTATGTGCTAACAAAGAGATAGACGGTTAGATACACACAACTGGCTTTGGTTAATATGAAGGGACATCTATGATCTTGAAATTTTATCATCATATAAAAAAAACATTTTAGGGCTGGAGAAATGGCTCAGTGGTTAAAAGCACTGACTGCTCTTCCGAAGGTCCTGAGTTCAATTCCCAGCAACCACATGGTGGCTCACAACCACCAGTAATGGGATCTGATGCCCTCTTCTGGGGTGTCTGAAGACAGTTACAGTGTACTTACATATAATAAATAAATAAATCTTTAAAAAAAAAGAAGCATTTTAAACCAGGGTTGAATTGTATGCATAGCATGTTATAGAAATGTAACTTGAATTTTTATCAGCATACAAAGATCCATATTAATTTAAAATATGAACTGTGCTGCGTTCTTAGTCTAAGAGGAGATTTTAATAATAAACACAGTTAAGTCTAAAAGGAGATTTCAGTAATAACACAGTTGATTAGGATCAAAAAGGTTTATAATTGCTGCTTTACAATTAAAACCTCCTGTCTCACACTGGTGCCTGCAGCTTTGCCTCTGTGCAAGTTTTATGAGCTACAATAAAGCACAATGTCTTCTATATCAAAGGTGTGACCACCATTTGTCCAAGGAAACTGTATGTAAATAAACTACAAAGGGTTTTCCTCACTCAGACTCTGATTTTTACCTCTCCACTTCACATTTTTCTTTAACTAACTAGGTTTTGTCACTAAGCCAAGCCTTAGGTAAAAAAAGAATTAAATCTTGAATTTCCTCTTCTGAGTTGAAGAGGAAACTCACAAAGGACAACGTCCTGAAAGAGGAACTAAATTCACAAGGGTGGGGTCACAGAACAAAAGGAAATCCTATTTCCTTATCTCCAAAAGTAGGCCTAGAGGCTGATCTATTAAGTCAAAGCAATAAAACATGGTGGGGGCGATGGCTCACCTAGTAAAAGCTTACCACCAATCCTTGGGAGACTTAGGGGAATCCCTTCCTAGGTGCCACACATACAAAAAGAAATCAGGCATCTGCTCATGGGCGTGTGAGAGAAAGTATACACAGACACACACACACATACACACACACACACACACACACACACACACACACACGTGCGCGCGCGCACAGTTCTTAGTCTCATTAATAAGGAATTTAAGAAAAGAGCAATTTTATCAGAGTTTAAAAGATATATACCCCAGGGGAAGAAAGCTGTAAATCTCAACAGATCACTGGAAAAGACGTGGAGGGGAGAAGGGGGGCCTGGGGGAAGACATCCTATCCACTTTTTCTTTTTTGAGTTGGGTAGCAAGCAACATGGAAAGGAGATGGCTTTATAGAAAGAGAAAGGAAGTGCAAAACATTAGGAAAAGGATATTAAAATATTAAATAAAGAGACGAGAGACAAAAAGGAAAAACAAAAGTTGCACCTTCTGATTTGAAAAACGTGGGCAGATCCCGGAAACCCTGTAACAACCCGCTGTGGCGGCTTGTAGGGACTCTACACCTTACAGCAGGGCGGGAATCTGTTGTGGGAAAGCACAGTATCCCGTTAAGGGAACAGCTCTTCAGAGCGGCCCAGGGTAAGCCCACCACAGCTCCCCATCGTTGTGCCCAGGATTGATGCCTCCGGGTTGACATGTCTATTGATGTTCTCTTTGCTCCGGACTTCTTTAGGCAGCCATGTTGGTGAGACTTCATGGGTCTAGCCTCTGGCGGAGGTCCTAGCCTCCTGTAGCTAGGAGACACAATCTGACAGGAAAGTCTCTGTTCCTCTGTTCTCTCTGCGTTCCCTTCTGCAATGTACCCTGAGTCGTAGATGCTGAGTTGCATTGTAGAGACGCCAGCTGGAACATGGCTCCATAACTCTGCTTTCGATCATTTGTTATTTTCTGTAATTATCTGATGTAAGACCCCGACCCACCCTCGGTAGCAGTACTTACTTCGAGATGCCCCCCCAGCCCCCAGTAGACGCAGATCAATGCAAAAGCAAGAGGTTTATTTTCCAGCGTGTCAGCGTCGACCTTCAATTAGTCTCTCAAGACAAGTTACTAAGACGGCTGAATGGCCTGAATGGCTATTACAAGCAGTTTTTATACTTTGGGGGTGGGGCACAGGTTATGAAAGACCCCCAGAACTGGGGAGATCCTTACTCAAGTCTCGGGATGACGAGACCACCCAATGACTC
>NW_022196915.1:105384609-105386433 GCF_008632895.1 Mastomys coucha
ATCACATGAGGTTTATTGGGGATATCGGTACTGGGTCGATCTCATGACCTTGCTGGCCAGAGTTCGACCCGGAACACAAGAAGTGTCGGGTATTTAAGGGAAGCTGGGGGCGGAGAGAGAATTACCAAGGAAACAGAACGTAAAAACAGTGGAAAATTTCAGAGGGACCTGAACCCAAGGTGTTCAGTTAGGGAGGGGAACATATTCATTCTAGGAATGTAGTCTCCATCTACTGGTTGACAGGGTGGAGAGTCTCATAAACCACTAGACCTTCATTCTTAGTTCCGCCCTCATTGTGGATCAGCCAGGAGGGGCAGGTATCGGGAACCAGAGCCCTGAGGCTCTCAGTTCCTAGAACTGGCTATTTTATATTTCTGGCTGGCTACAGTGGCCCTCCATGTCCTTTTAGGTAAAGGTTATACACCATACATTTGTATTAAATGCCCTCATTTTAAATTCTAAGATTCTCCAGCCTTTCAGTTACATCAGCAAGGTTACAGTTCAAACTTATTGGCTAACCATATTGACCTTTAAATCTATTGGCTAGCAAGCATGACATGCATTTGAACTCTACCTGGGACTTTCCAGAGGGTCAGGTTAACTATCAGTCAACATTCTGAGAATTTTTTTACTCAGGAATGTTCCTGTGGGTGGAGAATGGAACTTGGCCTAGCCTTGAACCCAGGCAGGAGGGGGAAGCTGTAAGAAGGGTGTGGGGCTGGAAAACCCCTTAGGGTCCCTCACTGTGACTATTGCAAAGAGAGGTTTTCTTGATGAGGGCTGAGAACTACACTTATCTGTGGGTATAAGGATAAATATCTAGACTGTAGTTAGAAATTATGCTCATGTGGTAGCATGCTCAAAGAGTGACAGGCAACTGAAGGAGGCTGAGAGTGGGAGCCAGGGTCCTGCCTAGGGAGGACTCATCAACTGGATATTGAATGGTCATCCCTGAAAACATACATACAAATACCATTATACAGGCTAAGAAGGTTGTAGTTATATATTATACACACACACTGTCGTAAACTTGGCTTGACCCAGAGGACACAGATTCACAATAGATCGTTGCAATAACAAAGGGTTTATTGATCCACATAGGCGGGGTTGGGCACCCTCATGGGCGGGGAGTGGGGGTGGGGTCAACCCCGAACTCAGAAAGCACACATCTTTTATACTTTACAGAGGGCAGATTTCTGCAGCAAGGCTAGCTGGCTTACTCCAGTTGGTGGAACACAGGACAAAGGATCTCATCAGGCATTGGTTGGCTTGCCCATGGGGCTGTTCTTGGCTCAGTCAGCCAACTTCCCTATCCAGCTCTGCGCCTGGGCTTGAAAAGTCCCTGGGAAGGGGCTGAGTTACTAGGTGGTAGGGGGGATTGTCATCAGCAAGGTCAGGGTGACAGTTTGTGGTCTTTTTCGAAATTCACCACAGGGAGGGGCAGGGGGGATTCTTCCAAGAATTGCTAATCTTGTTTTCGTGGACCTTCATGTCATTGCGACCACCAGTTACTTTTGTTTTGGTTTTACTTAGCCTAGTGAGAATGGCCTGGTCATTCCGTCTCATACTCTGACCATCAGAACTTTGTTATTGTTATTTTGAAGCTCTGTTTCTACATTCTCAGAACCTTGTTTTTACATCATGCCCTCGGCTATCTTTGAAACACAGCTTCAGTGTTTGAAGCTGATACTTAAGGGAGCTGGAATCTGGCTCTCTTACTCTACTTAAAACTTTATTTCTACATTCCCAGAACTCTGCTTTTCCCTTTCCTACTTCAACACACACACGCACACACACACACACACACACACACACACACACACA
>NW_022196915.1:105386489-105400997 GCF_008632895.1 Mastomys coucha
GCACACACACACACGCGCACACACACGCACACGCACACACACGCACACACACACACACACACGCACACGCACACGCACACATGCACTAAATGAATAACTATAAAATGAAAATAAAAAACTAAACAAGCCTTGGGAGGTGTTAAAATAGTGTGGAAATGACTGGAGTAGCATTCAGTCACCTTCTTAGTCCTCCCTCTCTCTGTCTTTCCCATGAAAGCCCGCTGTAGATTTGGTTAACTAGTGGTCTACCATTCACAACATGGGCCACAGCAGCTCCAGCCCAGCCAGATCTCAGAGGGAAGGTTACTACTCGTTCATAGACAGCGCTTGGCTTGCAACACTTGTCGTCTCAGGAATGCCAACCCCAGGATGGTTGTGAAAAGCACACAACTTGTATTTCCTTTCCTCACCACATTCAGGAACATCGTTGCTTTTCAGCTGAACGTTCAGAAAACATTGACAGGTGCCTTGCTGAACTCTAGATACTGGGCTGATGGACAGAGGCATGGCTAAGGAACACAGGCCTGACCCCTGACCTCAGGAGCTAATAATGCTCAGGAACACAGGCCCGACCTCTGACCTCAGGAGCTAATAATGCTCAGGAACACAGGCCTGGCCCCTGACCTCAGGAGCTAATAATGCTCAGAAACACAGGCCTGACCCCTGACCTCAGGAACTAGTGCTGGGGAACACAGGCACTGGGGAACATTGACCTCTGACCTCAGAAGCTAGTGCTCAGGAACACAGGCCTGACCTCTGACCTCAGGAGCTAGTTCTGGGGAACACAGGCCTGACCTCTGACCTCAGGAGCTGGTGCTCAGGAACACAGGCCTGACCCCTGACCTCAGGAGCTAGTGCTGGGGAACACAGGCCTGACCTCTGACCTCAGGAGCTAATAATGCTCAGGAACACAGGCCTGACCCCTGACCTCAGGAGCTAATAATGCTCAGGAACACAGGCCTGACCTCTGACCTCAGGAGCTAATAATGCTCAGGAACACAGGCCTGACCCCTGACTCAGGAGCTAATAATGCTCAGGAACACAGGCCTGACCCCTGACTCAGGAGCTAGTCCTCAGGAACACAGGCCTGACCTCTGACCTCTTGAGCTTACTTTCCTTTGGGAGAGATAGACAGTAATATTATAATTCCAGGGATAAACGTTAATTTTCCATCTTCCATTTTACTCTTTTGGAAAGTGTTAGATTTCTGAGGTAGCTTAGAAGGGACAGGAGGCAGAAAGAGACCAGACGACCTTTCAGTAGACAGGACTGTGTTTATTCACACACAGAGAGAAGCAGCCTCTGTCCTACACACAAGGTTGAAGCAGCCAGAAGAAAAAGATGGCTACGACCATTTACAGCATGTAGCCCATGTTGTCCATAGCTTGAGGCCCACATTTCCCTCCTGCAGTCTCTCCTTAGGTTTGCCTGGGTAGAAGGGAAGATGGGAATTGTAGTCTTGCAGCAGAGCCTTATCTTCTAAATGCAAAAGGGGTGTATAAATTGGGGAGATGGGGGTAAAGGATCTCTTTGTAACTTCTTCAAGCTGATAAAAGTGGAAATCTAGGAGGGTCATCAGAGTGAGAGCCTTAGGAGACAGTCCGTGCACGGGGCCATGATAAAAACTTAACAGACAGCGAATATCCAGAACGTAAGCCAGGAGGTATAGCTTTGTGGGGAATATTAAAGTCGGTAAGGAACTTTTTCAACAACAATATTACTATAAGGTCAAATATAAAATTAACATAAGGCTAAATGGACTTGTACAACTGGCCAGACCATATGTCAGAGTTCTGTAGAGCGATAAGGTGACTGTAATTAGCTCTTTGATACATCAGAATCTATAGTGGTGAGTACCGCTCTGTGCTCCTGGAGGGTGGCACTCCCAGCCACCCGCCATTGTCCTCTAGATTTGCAAATGTAAGACACGGACACTTGTGCCAGTTGATTTGAATATACCTTGACTAGCTCCAGGGCTGGGCAGTTCTAATCCTCCCCCTGGCTAGCATACATTTCCCTCCAGTACTTCTGGCTCAACACCTTCTAAATCCATGTTTTATCTTTGCTGCCCTGTTTCCTTCTGGGCAGCTCCTGCCATAGGGCTGCTTTTCCTTCCCACTTCCATTTTGGATGGTTTTCTTCTGTAGCCCTAAATCTGATGGGTCTCCCTCCGAATCGGGGTGATTCCTCCCCAGTTCCTAGCCCAAGCAAATCCAAAGGTCCTGCTTCAGTCTACCTGCCCAGCCATTGGTCATTGGTCATTGGCTCTTTATTGATTGGTCAAAAACGATTTGGGGACAAGGACCTTCAGCGTTTGGACACACAGAATCCCAATTTGGGGGGCCAGATTAATTCAAAGCATCAGCACCAATCCCCAACAAGTCTCCTGTGTGAGGGATAAGCACCTGGAAGCTTTGTAAAGGAAGCCAGTTAGAGCCAGCAACGAAATGACAACTTAAAAGAGAGAGAGTCACCTTCACAGAATTGTCTAGCAAGGGCTCCAAAGACACCGCTTTTCTGTCCTGAACAACTTTGCAAAGCTGTAAGTTTGAAGACAGGATGTGGCAGCCTGCTTTAATCAGGGGACATGGATGGTCAGGGTGTGGGCACGGAACCAACCTTTGCTAAGAACTGAAAGCCAGGGTAAAGGGTCAATTGAACCAGCACTTTGGTCCCACACAAGTCACTGGTCCGCTTAGGTACAGGGTTCCCCGCTCATCCTTCTACTTCAGATCAGAAGATATGGAAGACAGAGCACTTGCTATTTGCCTCTCTGTTGTCTAGAAGTTTAGGATGTGGGCGCCAAGTTCACTAGGCAAGAGAATCCATCCTCTTATGTGAGACATGAGAAGTAATTTATCTTTCCTATAGATAAGGAGGGATTTTTTTGGTTTGCTCTGTGCAGCCAGAGCTCTTCAGGTCTACACAGATGGGGCAGAAGCATCAGGCTGCTGGTGACCTTGTCTCCCCATGCATTCTCTATCTGTAATGTGGCTAGGGCTAGCCTGTAACTTGCTCTGACGGACACTGCTCCATCCAAGTGAATTTCTTAGGCCTGGAGACTTCCTGCCATGTGAGTGTATTATAAATTTAACCCATTTTACTCAAGCGTTGAATTTTTTCAAAACCTGTTTTATTTAAACATACTTGATTGAATATTATTTTGCATTAAATGAACTTGTACTTTAAATCTGTTTTGAGTTACTTGGTTCAGGCTTAATTCAGGTAATATATACAGAGAACTACATTACAGGAGATAAACAGTAGTCCCTCCCTCAGAGCCTGTCTCAGTGAATGCATTTCACTTGTACTTAGAATAACTACAAACACAGTTCTGAGCGCATTCAAGAACTGGTGACTAACCAGTAACTTGTATGTCTTAATCACCTTTCACAGTTTACAATAAGTTAGTAATTCCTGTAAGATTAAGATTTCATAATGTTATCCCTATTAAGTTTGAGCTTTAAAAAATTATAATTTTTGAATTGGAAGACCTTTTGTATCAGAATACACATTAAACTGTGGAGAGACTGGAACCTTAATTTCCTGATTCTTTTAGAGTGTACTTTTACAAGATGCTACAGCGTGACTCAGTTTCTCCAAATAGCTGAAGCATAGTGAAGTTAGCAAAGGCGTAGCAGTTAGACATGCATCTTCAGTCAGATTCTGTTAGCCTGAATGGAGCATTATAACTTCAGGAATTTACAAACCTCCATCAGCACACATATGCCATTCCTAAGTCCTGTTTTTCACAAACCATGCCCATGCTGTCATCATCCAGTCACTCTCAAAACAAACAAACAAACAAAATCATCATATAAGAATCTATCCTTATACAGACTGTCCTGGAGACCTGGCGCTGCCCCCTTAGTCTTTTAAAAACAGATGAATATAAGCAGAGGGCTAGAGGGTTTATGGATGCCACCCTAGCTGGTTTGTGCCATGTAGTTACATTAACCAAGATGGTGGTGAAGTCACATGGTTGCTATGCACTCATGGTGAACCCAGCTTCTGATTCAGTGAGCCCACCAGGAACAAGCTTTTCATATGTTGTAAAAACATTGATTTCCCTAAACAAGAGTCAAATCCAAGTTACATATATGGCATGCTGCAGCAAATTAAGATATGCATAGACTATCTTATACCTATGCATAGACTTTTAACTATTAACCCTTTTTTGTTTACAAGTTTTAAGTTATCCTTTTTCTGCTTGGAATCTTACAGCCTTTTAAAACCACACCCCAGTGGTCATATAGATTCTGAAATAAAGTAAGTGTATATTTCAGCTAAAGCTTCAAAAATATCTATGACCTTGAGTGAGGAAACATTTTAGTAAATAAAAATAAGGATGGGGTTCAGAGAACTAAATATCTGTGATAACTGTAAGTCATTTTAATTTATATGCATTTCTCTTAAGTAAAAAACCTTAAATACCAAGAGACTCAACAACAGTAATGCCATCTCCAGAGGTAGCTTTTCAATACTATCTGTGGCCCCCATAGTCTCGTGTGTGAATGCTTAGCTCATAAGGAGGGGCACCATGAGGAGGTGTGGCCTTCTTGGAGAAGTAGCCTTGTTGGAGGAGTGGCCTTGTGGAGGTGTGGCCTTGTGGAGGAGTGGCCTGGTGGAAGTATGGCAATGTTAGAGGAATGGCCTTGTTGGAGGTGTAGCCTTGTTGGAGGTGTGGCCTTGTGAGGGTGTCGCCTTGTTGGAGGAGTGGCCTTATGGAGGAGTGGCCTTGTTGGAGGAGTGGCCTTATGGAGGAGTGGCCTTGTGGAGGTGTGGCCTTATTGGGGGAGTGGTCTTGTTGGAGGAGTGGCCTTGTGGAGGTGTGGCCATGTTGGAGGAAGTGTATCACTGTGGAGGCAGGCTTTGAAGACTCATATACTTAAGCTACACCCAGTATGGCACACAATCTCTTTCTGCTGCCTTCAGAACAAGATATAGAACTCTCAGCTCCTCCTCCAACACCATGTCTGACTGGATGCTAACATGCTTCCTACCATGATGATAATGGACTAAACCTCTCAAACTGCAAGCCAGCCCCAATTAAATGTTTTCCTTTATAAGAGTTGCTGTGGTCATGGTGTCTCTTCACAGCAATAAAACCCTGACTAAGGCACTATCCATACCTAAAAGACATCTGTGTCTCTGGAAGACAGAACCCAATGATCTACACATCCATAATGAGGCAGACATGAGCTGGGAGCTGTATGAGGGGGTGCTCATTTTACCCTTTCTCATCCCTGCCACTCACCTCTGTCCAATCTCCCCCAGGGCTTTACAGATTACCTGTCCCCATCTGCAGATGCACACACAATGCTTATAGATGTGTAGATCCCTGGGTTGTTCTCAGTCCAAATCAAGAGTCAATATGCATTGGAAACTGGCCACTGCTGGCCCAAATTTGGAACTTTTGATTTTAATATCTAAATTGATTTAGACAGCTTTATACAGTTTGACTGAACAAGTGAACCCAGCCTGAGGTCTCCCCTTAAAGGACAATTTCGGAATGCATGATGGGGTCAGGACCAAGGTAAAATCAGGGGTCAAGTCCAGCCACCCAGAGGCATTCCTTGGATTTTAGGTTAACCAAGCAAGCCTGGAAACTAGGGCAAGCCTCCCCCAAATCCTACAGTTCCAGGGGGCAAAGAGACAGGGATAGTCGAAGGCTCCCAGAGCCTTCAGCAGAGCTAGTCCTGCCAACTATGGAGAATTTCCAGAGCTCTGGACCAAGCAACTCCCTCAGCCAGTGAACCTAGAACCTTCAACGGAGTGAATCTAAAGACAAGATGAAGGGGGGAAGGGACCTACCTGGGTGCCTCTGAGTTAGGTCCTGTGAGTTGAGGGGGGCAGAGACCTACCTGGGTGCCTCTGAGTTAGGTCCTGTGAGTTGAGGGGAGCAGAGACCTACCTGGGTGCCTCTGGGGTCCTGGGGTTACCTTATTCAGATATTTGTCTGTGTAGCATGATTCTGTCTGAGCATGGCTTCCTTTCTGGAGGTCAGATTGTGTAAAGAGAGAGACAGAGAAAAATGAGTGGAGAGAAGAATGGAGACAGAAAGAGAAAAACTGTCTTTATGAGAGAGATGGACAGTCCTGCTAGGCCCAGTCAGGCCTGGGGCTGGAGAGCAGATAAGGATCATGGGGATCCATCCATGTGGAGGAGGGCTTGGGTCGTCAGTGAACCTCAGATTCCTTCCTCAGGTTTTAGTACCATATATTAGACTAAGGCAGGGTAAAAGAGACAGAAGGCAAAGAGAGGAAGAAGGAGAGGAAAGGGGAAGAGGAAGAGTGGGAGAGAGAGACAGAGAGATGGGGGAACATGAGGGGACTGAATTTGCTGCTGCACATAGCAAGGGACAGCCTCTCTCCTAGGTGGGTGGTTGACACTGCCGGAGTAAAAAGTTGGCCAAGACCCTTTGAAGGGTTCAGGGTTCAGAGTTCAAGTCAGAAATGGTTGTGACACATAGCCCACACAGCCTACATTTCCCTCTTGTGGCATCTCCTTGGTCTTGCCTAGCTGCAAGGAAAGCTAGAAATATAGTCTTTTAGCAGGACACTATCTGAAAGATCCGATGTTTAAGAACAGTGATAAGGGAAGACGGCGGGAAAGCTTGAAATACTAACCACTGTGACCGTGACATCAGTACCACCCTCTCTGTGACCGTGACATCAGTATCACCCTCTCTGTGACCGTGACATCATTATACCATCCTCTCTGTGACCGTGACATCAGTATCACCCTCTCTTTATCTGCAACGTTACCTACTGGCCTGGGACCTGAGAGTCCACACAACATTCAAGTTCATAAAAACTATTTAGCTGGCTGGAAAGCTTGAAAGTAAAGACTGTGTTAAGGATCTGAGGAGGGTGGAAAGAGGACGGCTCAGTGATTCAGAACACTGCCTGCTCTTCCAAAGGACCAGCATTCAGTTCCTGGCTCCCACAGGCTGGCTCACGGCTGTGTGCTACTCAAATTTCAAAGGACCCAATACTGTCTGGCTCTGCCAGTCCCAGGCACATACAAGGTGCATGTACCTACATTCAGGCAAAACACAAATATATGTAAGGTAAAAATAAATACATCTTTAAAGAGGAATATGAGTGATGTATATCTGAGTATGGAATGGAGTAAAAGAAGTGTGAACGGCTGTGTCCGAAGCTTTTTTAATTCCACTTTTTATTTGGTAATCCTGCCTCTTCCCTGAGCCCAGAACCACGGTTATGGTACCTAGCTTCTTTCTCTCTGCACTCTCGAGAGAAAGCTAGTCACAACACCACTCAGCAAGAGTTCTCACCATTAGTTTTTCAGAGCAGCCTGTCACTGAATTTAAAGACTAAACTAATATAACATCCTAATCCATTTTGCCTGGGGATCTTATGATAGAAATCAATATTCTGGAGCTGAAGGGGAGGTGAGCCCTCAGCTTATAAAGTGCTTGCCTTGCAACATGAGTACCTGAGTTCAATCCTCAGAACCTATGTAAAGCATGCTGGACGTGTGGATGTGTGCTTTTCTCAGCCTAGCCCAGGCATGGTTGGGGTGAGGGAGTGAGTTAGATGATTGCTCTCAGTCTTGCCTACATGGAGGGGTCCAGGCTACTGAGAGACCTTGTCTTAAACACAAACAGAAGAGCTCCTGAGGAGTGACAGCCAAGCTTGCCTTCTGGCCTTCATAAGCATGTGGACATGCACACATGTGTTCTTCACACACACACACACACACACACACATGCGTGCGCACACACACACACAAATATTACAAAAGAAAAATAAAGTAAGAGGGTCCTGGTACATTCTGTGCATTAGACAACTCATTTTTTAAAAAACAACATTACAAAGTCGGTGTCCCTGGAGAGTGAGTTTGGAACTGTTGACTTCTGTTCTCACCCACTGGCCAGCATGTTCTGGTTTCTGCCTCAGCAGCGACCACCACACAGTAGTCCCCAGAAATCCCCACCCACCTCCATCATCCTGTGCCGCAGGACTGGGACAGAATCTATTAACTCACCTTTATTACCTGAACTGGTTTTCCTTCATCTGCACTGCCTCCAACATTCCGGATAAACCATATCTATATTTTTGGCATAATGTAAGAAAGGCCAAAATGTTCCTCCACAAGCAGGGCTTAATAAATAAAACAAATGGCTGAGATTGACTACCCCTTTAGACAGCAAAGCACAAAACTTAAGATGGATCATGTAATCCGTAGCTCTGTGACATATATTAAATTCCAGACAAGAGATAAATAATTCATGCACATAAGCAAGTGCAGATATTCAAGAATAAAATCTGTGGAATAAATGACAAACTTCATGAACTCTTGACTTAGGGAATTCTGTTAGTGCATTTCTAATTATAACCTGAAAGCGTGGTGTCAGTTAAGAAGACTCCTATCTGATTCTAACCAGAGACTTGGGAGGTGTGTGTGTTCATGTGTGTACATGTGTGTTTGTGTGTGAATGTGGATATGTGTGCATGTGTGTGTGCATGTGTGTGCATGTATATTTGCATGTATGTTTGTGTGCACACAGATCATGTGCACATGTGTATGCATGCCTATGGATGCTAGAAATTGACATCTGATGTTGGCTCTGGTTATAGTTCACCTTGTGTTTTGAGACAGGGTTTGTCATTAAAGTTGAAGTGCAGTAATTCAGGTGGGCTGTCTGGCCAGCAAGCCCCAGGGATCTCTCGTTCTTTCTCCCTCCCTCCCTCCCTTTTCCCATCCTTCTTCCTTCCTTCCCTCCTTCGCTTTTCCTTCCCCCCTTCCTTCCTTCTTCTCTTCCCCCCTCCCTTCCTCCCCCTCCCTTCTTTCCTTCCCCCCTTTGTCCTTCCCTGTTTCCAATCCTTCCCTCCCCCCTTTCCTTTTTCCCTTCCCATTTTTCTTTCCCAGAAAGTTTTGTGCTTCTAAGCTGACAGAATCTTGAGGCCCCCACCCTGGGAAAGATTAGGAAACAGAAAGCCCAGGTAACTCCCCACTGCATCAGTCTTAGACTTACCTTCTCCCTGCCCAGGTAACTCCCCACTGCATCAGTCTTAGACTTGCCTTCTCCCTGCCCAGGTAACTCCCATCAGTCTTAGACTTGCCTTCTCCCTGCCCAGGTAACTCTCCACTGCATCAGTCTTAGACTTGCCATCCCCTAGCTCTCAGAATCTTACACATGTTTTGTGGATCACAGTCAGAGTTTGAAGCTATACTTAATCAAAGACATGGGGAAAGGTGCATCCTGTCACTTTCCCAAGATGGTGGTGCGCCTGTGTTTTCTTCCTCACTGGTCTTGGTAAATATACGTATCATACATTCCTTTTTTGTATAATCCTAAATGTGCAAGTTCCCTGGCCTGAGTATGTGTACAATGCCCCATCCCCAGCATCCTCAGAACTCCTTTAGTCCCCTCGAGAGAACTTTATGCCCACAGAACAATAATTTTCATTCTCTCTTACCCCAGTCCCTAGCCTATGTAGTTCCATGTCTGTGGTTGGCTAATTATACTTTGAACAATGCCTTCAAGGTTCACCCATTGCTGTAGAATGCTGTCTTAGGGTTTTACTGCTGAGAACAGGCACCATGACCAAGGCAACTCCTATAAGAACAACATTTAATTGGGGCTGGATTACAGGTTCAGAGGTTCAGTCTATTATCATCAAGGCAGGAAACATGGCAGCATCCAGGCAGGCTTGATACAGGAGGAGCTAAGAATTCTACATCTCCATCTGAAGGCTGCTAGTGGAAGACTGACTTCAGGCAGCTAGGGTAAGGGTCTTAAACCCCCACAACTACAGTGACACACCTACTCCAACAGGGCCACACCTTCTAATAGTGACACTCCCTAGGTCAGGCATATACAAACCATCACATGGTCCCACTAGCCAAACAATTACCACCATCATCCTTTCTGCTGTGCCTACTTGCAAGAGACATTCATGAGCATGATGTTTCCTCAGAGATGGAGGTGCTAGGGAGAGCCAAGGGCGTTCCTTTAGGCATCTGTATGCAGTTCTGCTCTACCTGTTCATGGCCTTGGGATCTTGGAGGTGCTAGGATTTAGGCTGGAAAAGGTTAATGGAGGTGAGAGGACACTACCTGTGCAGCTATGGGGAAGTCATTATGATGGACAAAGACTTTCTGGTGCATCTGCTTTGGGGAATTCCCCTACAATTCTGCTCTGTAAATATGCCCGATAACTGAATGGGTCCCCCACAGGGAACTCTGTTGGAATGGTACTGGGATCTGTCATCGGGACCTGAGAGGGAGGCTGCCCATGTTGTTTACCTCTCCTCTATCAACATTCTCATCACAGCATACATGAGAACATCCTTCTTTTTAATGGTTGGATAATATTCCCTTTACATAGGTATACAGATGTAGCATCACATTCTGGATATTTGTTTTTTAGCCGTTGGACATTTGCATTGTTTCCTAACTTGTCTTTTCACAGTATAGTGATGTAAGTATGGTGGGGGGGGGGTGTGCATATGAGATATGGAGTGTTTGTGAGAGAGATATAGAGTGTGTGAGATATGCAATGTGAGAGAGATATGGAGTGTGTGAGATATTCAATGTGTGTGAGATATGGAGTGTGTGAGATATTCAATGTGTGTGAGATATGGAGTATGTATGTGAGATATGGAGTGTGTGTGAGATATGGAGTGTGTATGAGATATGGAGTGTGTGTGAGATATGGAGTGAGTGTGAGATATGGAGTATGTGTGAGATATGGAGTGTGTGTGAGATATGGAGTGTGTGTGAGATATGGAGTATGTGTGTGAGATATGGAGTATGTGTGTGAGATATGGAGTGTGTGTGAGATATGGAGTGTGTGTGTGAGATATGGAGTGTGTGTGTGAGATATGGAGTGTGTGTGAGATATGGAGTGTGTGTGAGATATGGAGTGTGTGTGAGACATGGAGTGTATGTGAGATATGGAGTGAGTGTGAGATATGGAGTGAGTGTGAGATATGGAGTGTGTGTGAACATGGAATGTATGTGTGTGAGATATGCAATGTGTGTAAGATATGGAGTGTCTGTGAGGTATGAAGTGTATGTGAGAGAGATAGAGTGAGTGTGTGAGATACAGAGTGTGTGTGTGAGATATGGAGTGTGTGTGAGATAAGGAGTGTGTGTGACATATGAAGTGAGTGTGAGATACAGAATGTGTGTGAGATACAGAATGTGTGTGTGAGATATGGAGTGTGTGTGGGATATGGAATACGTGTGTGAGATACAGAGTTTGTGTGTGATATGGAGTGTGAGTGTGAGGTGGAGTGTGTGTGTGTGAGATATGGAATGTGTGTGAGATATGAAGTTGACATGAATATGGTGTGTGTATGAGATATGGAGTGTGTGTGAAATATGAGTCTGAGTGTGAGATATGGAGTCTGTGTGTGAGGTATGAGATATGGAGTGTGAGTATGAAATATAGAGAGAGTGTGTGTGGCATATGGAGTGTGTATGTGAGATATGGAGTAGGTATGTGAGATATAGAGTGTGTGTGTGTGTGTGTGTGTGTGTGTGTGTGTGTGTGTGAGAGAGAGAGAGAGAGAGATGGAATGTGAGTGTGAGATATGGAGTGTTCATATGGATGCCTTGGTTTGCCTCTCTATTCCTTTTCTTGGTCCTACTAAAGGCTGCTGAACATGGAGACTTTGGTCCTTGGTTCCAAGTCTTGGCATGTGGAACACTTGCAGCACTTTTTCCTTTAGGATGCCAGAGACCTGCATTCCACAAGGCTAGCAGGCTGGTACCTAGGAAATTCAAGAACCTTCTAGCATGGTGTATTTATCCACCATGTAATCTGCTATTTTTAAATGACAAGAAGAAAGAGAAAGAAACATTGGGAGTCTGTGTGCATCTCCGCTCCCAAGGCCTCATCAGTCCCTGTCAGAGTGTAGCCTGTGTGGACTGCCAGAGCCTGTCACTGAGCCTCAGAGAACCAGCCAACCGAACCGGTGAGCAAATAAAAACTGGACCCCTGCAAGCGACTCTAGTGTGTGTGTGTTGTTAGAAGGCACCGCTAGGGCACCAAGTCCTTCACTAAGATCATGAGACTGTGGCATCTCAGGGTTTTGGAGCAGTCATTTGCTGGGGGAACTCAGACATGACAGGGTCAAGCACACAACATGCATCCTGACGTGTTCTATGATGCAGGAAGGTTGAGTTGATTCAACAGGACTTCCACATTTCTACGGGGGGGAGGGAGAGATAGAGAGGGGGGAAGGAGGGAGGGAGGAAAGGAGGGAGAGAGAGAGAGCAGAAAGCTAACTGATATGGTAAAATAATAACTCCAGTTCCTTCCCTGAGTTTTAAGATCTTACAATCATCATAGCCTTAGATTTAACCCGGGATATAAATATTTCAGAGCAAGACTACTGTTCCGTTGTCCCAAACGAACCTCTGGGTGCCCAGAGGTTTAGTACTGGCTCTTGTTTCCTCTGTGTCAGTTCTGCTCCTGATAGACACTAGACGCTGTGTCACAGGACCCATCAGAAGCTACATCTTTATTTTGCTGAATTCTGGAGTCTAAACTTATGAAGGAAAAGCCCTTGGTCCTGTTCCAAACACTTACAGAATGTTAGCTATATCAAATATAATTATAATCAAAGTCAGGGCTGGCAAGATGGCTCAGAGACTTGCTGGCAAGCTTGTTCGAGTCTCAAGAACCACACGGTAGGAAGGGAGAGCTGACTCTCTCAAATTGTTTTCTATCACTGTGGCATGGCCCAGCATGTGTGAGTGCACACATACACACATACACAAGTACATACATACATACATGCATACATACAATTAGGGTCAAGAATGGAAGCTAGAAGAAAAAACTGAAACAGAAGAAATTCAGACCTAGAGTACAAAGAAGGAAGTGGGGCTGAGGCTGTCCTCTGGGCCACAGGACCTCAGTGTAAGTCCAAGGCCATGCCTGGAAGCCACGCTGAGCATCTCAGCCAAGATGCGGTGCATAAAACTACCGGCAACTGAACTCAGCGGTGGGATTGCAGCTGGCCCAAGTCTGTCCCTGTGACCGCTGTCACCGGCTTACTTAATAGCAACGGTTTGCCCTCAGAACTGTCCAATTTGGGGTAATTAACTATATGGCTTAAGTGTTTTATTTTCAAACTGATTAAATCTTAAGGCCATTTTGGAGCCAAGTCTGCTCACGTGACCTAGGTTTCCATTCGGAAGGCCCTAAGCCCCTTTGTTGCAGGTATGGAAGAGTGGAACTCCCACATTCACAGGGGGAGGCAACCAGCTTTCCGGGCAAGCTAGATGCTCTCTGAAGGTGGGACCAGATGGCTTCATTTTGCTTTTCGGTTAATCTAGAAGACAGCCGGGAAATGACTGCTGCATAGGAATAGCAGTAAATGCTGGAGTCTAGTAGAATGCTCCTTCTGTCTTTGTGGAATAGCTGCAGCAAATACTCAAATCCTCCCAGAGGTCTAGCACCAGGCTGAGCTGAGAGATAGCTGAAGCTGGGCCTCACTTTGCATGACCCTGCGACTGCCTGCAGCTGCTGTACCAAGCAGCTTGTTGAACCTTCGAGTGAGAATGTATTCCATTATCCCAGAACTGACACACTTTCTCCCTCAGGCATCTGGCAGGACCTGGAACACTGACTTGTGAAGCCATTGTCATCATCAGATGCAATTAGGTTCTGAGAAATGGTTGGGCCTTAATATATAATTAGTGCTGACCAAATAACAATAGAAAGTGGTTTATTTCTAATGTGACTGCCACAGGAGGCATGGCAGCAGAATAACTGTCTTTGTCAGATGGCACAGGAGCCTCTGGTATTAACATCTAGTGTATGGCTGGCCTGGGGGAGGGATCTCCTCATGAGGAAAGCTCTCTAGCGGAGAGATGCCACCTCCATGGCTAGGTGAACCCTCACCGCTTTGCTCAGATGTGCTGAGAACTAACATCTCTGACATTTCTCTACATCGTTATCCCTAAAGATTTATCTGCACTGGAGTTCAAAAGGCTTTCTCTATTCTCCAGAACAAATACCCAGTCCTCTGGATTCCAGTTCTAAGCTGCTAAAAGCAAATATACCAGGCTGTCTCATGAGCTCGGAAAGATGTACCATGACATTTTCTGTACCAAGAAATACATGAGCTACTTTTTAAATTGGCTTCTCTGAAATTTAAAAAGTATTTTCAAAAGTGCCAGAAAGAGATTTGAATGGTCATGTGGTCATGTGATTTTACTCCAGGGCTCCAGTACAAAGAATCTCTTTTTTCTATTTTTCCCCCAAATACATTTGAAAATAAGTTGAGCATATGGGTACGCAGAAGCATTATGTTCTGAGTAGGTAGAAATGCCATTTTAGCATGTTCAACTGTGCCTCTAAAAACTTCTGGACTGAAGCAGATCACATTGTATAATCTATGAACATCATGCCAGGGCCCCAACCAGGCAGCCAGCATGGACTCCCCAGGAGGCTGCATCCTCTGTGTCTCCCCCTGGCTGCTGCATCCTCTGTGTCTCCCCCTGGCTGCTGCATCCTCT
>NW_022196915.1:105401056-105405335 GCF_008632895.1 Mastomys coucha
CCCTGGCTGCTGCATCCTCTGTGTCTCCCCCTGGCTGCTGCATCCTCTGTGTCTCCCCCTGGCTGCTGTCATCTGGCCCTTCCTGCTGGAGCCCCCTTGCAAACCAGCTTCCATTCTCTAAGCAGTCTTCAGCTGCCCTGAGAGAAGAGGCTGGGAGAGGACAGACTCACACACTTCTTTAGCCATTTGCCCAAGTCCTAGAATCCACACATCCTTGATTTCTAAGCAATAACAACAATGCAAATGAAAATTTCATGAAATGGTTAAAAGGACCAAAACTATTAAGGACATACTTAAGAGTTTTACAAATTGTTCTACTGCTATTATTGCAAATTCTCCTATTGTTTTTGTTCTTGATGATTCATTTTAAAAACTCAAATTTGCCCTGATAATCTTTTGTTACCATTGGTTTGCTTTTACCTAATCAGAATGATCTCACTAATTCATTTGAAACAGAAGTTGGTGTGATTTTTTTTTTTTTTAAGAATATTGTTTATTGGGCTGGTGAGATGGCTCAGTGGGTAAGATCACTGACTGCTCTTCCGAAGGTCCTGAGTTCAGACCCCAGCAACCACATGGTGGCTCACAACCACCTGTAATGAGATCTGACGCCTCTTCTGGTGCGTCTGAAGACAGCTACAGTGCATTATGCTGTAGAGAGCAGGGCTGTAGCTAACCCGGCCGGAGCTCAATTTCCATACACATAAAATAAATAAATTAAAAAAAAAAAAGAATAGTGTCTGTCATCTTAAGTCTCACGGCAACATAATTGGTTAATTGGGGGAAAATAAAAGCTTTTAATATTTTCCTATTATTACTTCTCAGTACGTGTGAAATTATTATAACTTGGATTGGATTCTGTTCACATTTTTTATGTTTAAAATTCCTGTTTGAGGTACTCACTTGAAAGTCATAAAATTAATTCAGTGAATTATGCCTTAGGATTAGACAGGATTTCCACAAAGTTCTGGGATGTATCTACACGTGCTTTCCCATTTTGAACTTTCAAAATAGTTTGATGTTCTCAGTACTGACAGTTATAAAATCAAAATATCAGTAACTCTGAAAAGCATCAAAGATGACCTGTGTCCTGCAGCATCATTTCTCTGTAAAAACAAGTAAGCAACCTATGTCATTAATATGCACACTTACTCATCCTTGCTAAATGCTAAAAATATGTGTGTATCAAACAATTTTAATTATCACTTATTATCATAAGGGTTTGATTTATAGACCCATTTTGTATATCTGTTCAAAAACTCTGCCCTACAATGCAAGGCCCTAAACGGAGCTCGGTGTTCCAGGAAGTCAGCTACTCGGGAGCTGCAGAAGACAAGTCACTGGCCCACACCCCAGATCCTGCATTTCATGAACAACTCTCTCAGGGAAACAGCCAGCTCACCCAGTCAGCTCTAGTGGGACCCTTGCCCTAGCCTTAGCTACTGAACCCCCACCTAGAAGCACGTAACCTGTGTTCCCTCACACTCTGGTCACTGTGTTTCTGGGACCTGTGCCCTCATCCTGGTGTGGCCAGAGCTTGGCACACCACCCCCCTGGCATTAAGCCAAACTGCAGTAGCTGCTGAGGTCGTGTGAAGTCCCGTCTTTTAGGTCTCCCTACAGACTTACTTCTCACGTATTCTTACACCTATACACTTAGAGTTGTTTTAAAGGGCTTGTGAATTTTAAAAGGACTGCCACCAGGCAGCTGTCTGGCTGTGTCACATCCTGAGTCACTGCATCCTGTCCAGTATTCTTCCGAGAGACTGGTAGCTTCTTCGAGGCTACTCCCCAGACGGGGACAAATGTCAAGGTGGGATGAAGACTCAACACATAGTGGTTAAAAGCCACCACTAGATTTTTAAAATGAATAATACACTAATTTTTTTATTTATTTTTATTCATCTATGGTGTGGCATACCATGGAGCTTGTGTGGGCATCAAGGACAACTTGTGGGGAGTCACTTCTCTCCTTCTACCCCACAGGCCCTGGGAACAGAACTCAGGACTTCAGGCTTGGTAATAGCAGGTGCCTTTCACCAGTGGCTGAGCCATCTGTATCGTTGGATCCCCACTCAAATTTATCAAGATACACAGTAGAGCAAAATACAGTTAAGATAACGAGAGGCGGAGGGAAAACAGAGGTGTGGGGGACAGGGGAGAAAAGGGAGAGAAAAGAGGGAGGGAGAGAAAGATGGGGAGAGGTCTACTGTTTATGCCATCAAGTGTCAGACACATCAAATGTGCCATCAGACTTAATCAGAGACACACAAACAAAGAAAAGCACTTGAGAGGGCAAACTAGTACACTGGTCTCTGGACCACTGTGGTAAGCTCATCCACTTACCAAGGAGACTACCAGACATCAATCCCTGACTTCCCCAGATGCAGCTCAATGTGATCCTCCCTACCCTCAAGGCCACCCACTTCCGAGGTGTTCAGGCCTTTTGCTCTACGTCTATGGGTCAGTCCTCTGTCCCAAACCTGCAAGGTAGCCTGAAGAAATCATAGAGCATGAGGCTCGAGGGACAAGTAAGACTGCTCCAGGACGCAGCCTCATCGTCATCGGCAACTGTCCCAAAGCGGGGACTGCGGAGATATGAGAGGCCAGAGGGGTATCTCCCTGGAAGGCTTTCCTCTCCTGAGAGTGCACGATGACTACAGGTTTATAACAGGGCTTCCCTCAGCTTTCAGCCACGAGTGGAGAAATGAGGGGTCAAGCAGACAGACAACCTTGTAAGTGATTAACGGCAGATGCTGAAGTAAGGAGACTGATACAAAACGAAGGCAGACATAGCAGACCTTCGTCTCACTTCAGTTGCCTTGTGGGCCTCAGTGAGGACTCAGTGCTTCTTAGCAAAAGCAGCGGCTCATGTCCAGCGGCCATTGTTGGCAGGCGGCCATACTGTCTGCGCAGTCCTGGGTTTCAGTCCCGAGACTGATTCTTGAGTCAGTCAGCTTTACAGAATATTTATCTCTCTGTCACCTCGATTTGGAGGAAAATCTCCATTCCTTCCCCTTCCTTTCATCTTTTTTCTTTGTATACAAAAGCTAGATTTTTAAAGACAAAGTTATAGTCCACTTACTCATTTATTTATTAACAAAAATTTTCTAAATTTCCACAATGTCTTGGGCAATGAGTGTTGATGTAGATGTAACAAATATGGAATAGAGCTCTGTGCATACGCGGTTCCCACGTGCTACTGCTACAAAGAGCCGACCACTTCAAGGTTACACTTGGGGTCACAAAAGGTGAATAGTAAATCATACCTCTGATAGTAAAGGATGTGTTCATATGCCTACTGTAGCTTGGATTTTAAAGTATTCTTGTTAGGTACAGAAAATAACATTAGAAAAGTCATTACAACCACGTTTAACAGACAATACACAACGGGAAACATACCTGAGGTGCTTATTACACGGTTTGATTGAACTTCCTCTACAATATATCTGCTTCTCTTTCATAAAACAATTCATTTATTTACAATGTGTTATTCCTTATAGTTTTCATTGCTGTTGAGATTCTTTTTTCTATAACACAGTACGAAAAGGCATTCAGAAGGAATCATTTTAAATGACATTATTTATGCAAAAAGATCTTTATATTTCATAGTTTATTGAAATGCTTCTTTTCAAATGCCTTTCAGTTTTACATAATGTGTGTCAGAACAGCCACCAGGAGTAAGTACATAAGAAACTTTGCTTGCCTGTCACCACGGAGTCTACTCTTCCATTTTCTATTTTGTGAAAGTGTGATTCCTCTCTTTTCAAAGGGCCTGAGTTCATTATGAGAATTCTTTTATGACACTCACAGCAAAAACCACTCCTCTTGAACAATACCTTCATCTCAATGCAGTCTTGCACTCTGTTTTGCACTCTGTATATATTTGAGTATGCATGTGCATGTTCATGTGTGGGTGCATGTGTCTGAAAGTTCACATGCACATGAGTGCACACAAGCCTGTGTAGTCCACAGGGCGACCTTGACTGATGTTCCTCAGACAGTTTTACCTTTCCCCCACTTATTTTCCCCAGCAGAATTGTTTCTTAGGCTGGAAGTCATCAAGTGGTACAGGCTATGAGGCTGGGGAGTTCTGCCTGCCCAGAACTGGAAGTCATCAAGTGGTATAGGCTATGAGGCTGGGGAGTTCTGCCTCCCCAGAACTGGAAGTCATCAAGTGGCACAGGCTATGAAGCTATGGAGTTCTGCCTGCCCAGAACTGGAAGTCATCAAGTGGTACAGGCTATGAGGCTGGGGAGTTCTGCCTCCCCAGAACTGGA
>NW_022196915.1:105405364-105442096 GCF_008632895.1 Mastomys coucha
GAGGCTGGGGAGTTCTGCCTCCCCAGAACTGGAAGTCATCAAGTGGTACAGGCTATGAGGCTGGGGAGCTCTGCCTCCCCAGAACTGGAAGTCATCAAGTGGTACAGGCTATGAGGCTGGGGAGCTCTGCCTGCCCAGAACTGGAAGTCATCACGTGGTACAGGCTATGAAGCTCCGGAGTTCTGCCTCCCCAGAACTTGGCTCATGAGTGTGTCCTAGCACACCTGGTACTTTTGCATGGATTCCAGGGATTAAAGCCTTTGGTCCTCATGGAAGGACTTTACTGAATGAGCTGCATCCCCAGTCCTTTGTGTATCCATTTTTTTCTTATATGTGTTTTATATACTTTGCAATCTTGCTTTGAGAATTCTAGCCTCTGAATTTTCCCTAGGAAGCATATGAAGAAGGTAATTTCTACATTCAACCAAAGAACTAGGTAAGACCCATAAGAACGAATCCCTCTCCACAACCCTGAAGGTGCAGCTGGGCTTTAGGTCCTATGCCTGCATATTCCTACAACTTAAAGCAACATGTGCGACAGTTGAGGCTATCTGGATATAGGTGAGAGATCTCCCTCCAGACCCAATGGGAGAAGAGAACGGAGCTTTGCCCCTTTCCTCCCAGGAACACACTTCTGAAGCCAGCTGCAGCTGGTGGCAGTGTTCTGCACTAGGTCCACTACCAGCAGGTTTACATGGCAGTGTTCTGCACTAGGTCCACTACCAGCAGGTTTACATGGCAGTGTTCTGCACTAAGTCTCCACTGCCTGCGGGTTTCCACGTCTTTCCTCCCGGGAACACACTTCTGAAGCCAAAGGTGCTGCTGCTGCTGGTGGCAGTGTTCTGCACTAGGTCTCCACTGCCTGCAGGTTTACACATCTGAGGCAAAACCGAATCTCTTACCACATTCTCTTTTGTTTTTCCCACAAACACATGAAAGAAACTTAAGCTTTTGGAATCACTGCTGAAACAGGGCTCACATACACATAGGCATGAATGTGATTAAGATCAGGATATAAACATCAACATCTCACCTAAAACTTTTTTATTTTATTTTATTTTTGTACTGGAGATTGAATATATCTTAGGGTTCCCATTGCTGCGAAGAGACACCATGACCTCCATAACCCTTATAGAAGAAAACATTTAACTGGGGCTAGCTTACAGTTCAGAGGTTTAGTCCATTATCCATTATTGTCATGGCAGGAAGCATGGCAGCACGCAGGCAGACATAGTGTTGGAGAGGTAGATGAGCATTGTACATCTGGATCTGCCGGCAGTAGGAAGAGAGTGGGGGGGGGTGGTGTCGGGCTTGTGTATTTGAACCTCAAAGCCCAACCCCAGTGACACATTAGGCAAGCCTGAAATTTTGACCATTTTTCCATTAGACATGGGACATGACAGAGGAGGGAAGCATACAGGAAACTGTCCTCAGTCATACAATCTGCAGCAAAGGTACAAGTTTAAGGAGAAATCGCTTTAGCGTGTCTCACTTAGTAATAAAGAAAAACAACTAGATTTCCTCCCTTTCTTCTTTGCTCCCACCCATCAATGCGGTCCCCTGGCCACTTCCTTCAACATGAGGCTCTATGCTAACTCACCTTGGATAACCTCTGACCAAGCCTCTCCTGGGTCTCCATTTTTCTTGACTTCTATAAATTCTTATATGAATTATATATAATGTTATCAGGCCCCGGGAAATTATTTCTCTATTTTTCATTCTTTTCATATTGTGTGATATTTCATTGCTTATATTCTATTACACACCCTTTTAAATCCGATGTTGTCTTATCCGTATTAACTAGTGCTACTCCAGAGGTAATTAACAGTATAACATTTATCTCTCCAGCTAGAATAAAACTCTCTGCGTCAGTTGTTTACTACCGTATCCCTCAAATGCAGAAAGTGAAGCAGATCTCCAAAGAATGGAATGCCTTTGAGCTTCACTGAGCATGTTTACAGGATGAAAATGTCCTCAAACACTTGCTGCATTCTAAGCATCATTTTGTGGGGGCAAGCATGAGGCATCTGTGTACTGGGACCTGAATCCCAGATGCCATCAGCAGGAGAAGAAGGCTATCTAGTTCTGGATAACCATGGCAGAGGCAGTGACTCAGCCCAGCTTCTCTGGCAGTGACAGAAGGAAAGTGTGGGGGTGCAGGAAGCACTGACCCATGCGCCTCTGCTGTGTCCCCTCAGAACGCCCAGCTTTTACGATCTGCCTGGTCTTTTCTCTTCTCCCTTAACCATCAATCCTTCTCGTTCAAGAAGGACCTCCTTAAGCTGCCATTTGAAATAGTTACTCTTTCATTCAACAGATTGCTTCCTCAGACTCATTGCATACTGTGTCTGCGTTCTAGTTTTTCCTTTCAAGAGCACCAAGATGTTAAGTTTTCATAAGAATATGTTTATCTTGCCCCTTCGATTTCTATGCTTCATATCTGCAGATTTACTTCAGCTTCGTGAAGCCTCAGAGACTAGACAGTTCCTATCCACTGCATAATCATCAGCAGCATGTCCCAGAAGCTTGGTGGCCTTTTACTTAGGATTCAGGAGACACCAGGCTTTAGTGGGGAGGGAGAGGAGCCATGATTGAAAGAGCAGGAAACACTGGTCCAGGCACAATGTCCATTAGACTTGTCTGTATTAAATTCTGTGCTTATATGCTTCTGGCTGGACTCACAAAGTCAGAAAATGCATTTCCATTTCATTCCACCCTTTTCAACATTTTTTTTTTAACACAAAGAAAGGAGCTGGCTGGGTTTCCATGGTAACACAAGTGTGACAGTTGAGGCTATCTGGATATAGGTGAGAGATCTCCCTTCAGATCCAGTGGAGAAAAGAGAAATTAAGTTTTCATTTTTTTTTCTTTCTCTCCAAGCAACACACTTCTAAAGCCAAAGGGACCCTGTGGTGACAGTGTTCAGTGCTCGGTCTCCACTGTCGTGCAGGTTCACACATCTGAGGCAAAACTGAATTTCTTATCACATTTTTCTTTTGTCTTTCCCACAAACACATGATTGAAGACTTAAGCTTTTGGAATCACAGTTGGAACAGGACTTACATAGACACAAACATGAACATAATTAAGATCAGGATATAGACACCAACATTTCACCCAAATCTTCATTTATTTTATTCTTGTACTGGGGATTGAACCTCAGCCTTTTTCATTGCATGCTAAGAAGATGTCCCACAAAGAAGCCATATCTTCAAACCTTTGGATCTTAGTTTATAAAAAGGCCTCGCTAAGTTTCCCAGCCTGGCCTTGAACACCATGTAGCCTAGGCAAGCTTGAATCTTGAACACTTTTGTGTTTAGAAATCCTGGTACCTGGGATTAGAGTTATACACCACCACATTGCACCCTGACATCCTTCTGATTATAGCAACTCACCTTTCAAGCAATATTCTACACACTACCACAAACCAGGACTGTATCCTCATCCAAGCCATAACAGGTAAAGAAATATGTTCCTGCTCACAGATTTTGTTTTGTATGTTGGTAGCAAAAAAAGTAAAAACCAACCAAACAAACAAAACAAAGCAACTACTTTCATAAGATGAAAAACTGAGGCCTGTCAGAATGGGAAATGGATGAACAACAGACACCACACCATAGGCTGCCATCTTTACACCTCTTGAAAATGCAGAGATGGTGATAAAATGTCAGGGAGAAAAGCCTGAGAAACACTAGCTGATGTGACTAGTGATCCACCCACAACTTCGGAACAACTTTATTATGTGTAGTTTAATTGACAGTCTCCTAACTCGGGGAACTAGGAATCACAAAAAGACTTGCTTAGCTCCTGGATCCAAAATCCTAAGACAAGCACATACAACAAGTCACTGTCCTACCTAGATTTTTAGCTCTGCATAGTACTAGACTATGTACCAGACAGTGCATAGATAGATAGACTATGTACTAGACAGTCCATAGACAGACTATACAATAGTTATTTCCAGTTGCCAACTGGACGGGATTTAAAAGCACTCAGGGCACAGTGGAAGCACTCTCTGGGGCATGTCTGTAAGGGATTTTCCAGAGGACTGGCTGAGGGCAGGGAAGAACAACCTTGAAGGCATTTCCACCCAACCCACCAGTTAGGGTACTGGATGGATCAAAAGGGAAAGAGGAGAACTGAGATTCAGAATTCCCTTCTTCCAGAGTGTCAGAGATGTGGCTGAACAGCCTCCCACTCTGGCCTCAGGAAGCTAGCCACCTATGCCAAGCCCTTCCCAACCGGGATGGACTCTCTCCTGTGAGGCATGGGTGAAAACAAGCTTTTCCTCCCTTAAGTTGCTGTTGTCAAGTATTTGGCCACAGCACTGAGAAAGGAACCAGTGCAGTTGCCACGTCCACAGAGAACACGTGATGCTTCTAGGATGTACTTAATCCCTGTGACACCCGAAAGTGTTATCACCCATTCAGAGTTGGAAAACTGTAGTTGCTAGAGAGCAGACGTCATCACAACCTAACCTACTAGTCTTACAGAGAGCATCACTTCTGAAGCCCAGCTACTCACTACCTCCATCAGCCTCTTAAACATGGCTGTCAAACCACTCAGACATGAAGCACACAGAGGACCTCCCTCAACTTCACTACCTTACATGAGTGAGTGACTTAGATGGAGAGAGCAGATCCTCTTCAGTTTTGACTTCTATGAAACATTCTGGATGCTTCCTCCTACAGTTTCTTCACTGCCTATCTTCTAAATTTCAAGTTCTTAAACCTCTATAGTACATAGCTGAGAAGTAACGACCGACCCAAGCTATATCGGCAGCCTTCTGTATCCATGCGTCCAAACAACAGCAATTCAAAAGCATTGGTGGATGGTGTACTGTACTGAGCATGTAGGTTTGTTATGATTCGTTCCCCCAAAGACTGTATCATAACCATTAGCCTAACATTTACAGCATATTAGACATTACAAGGAATCTAGAGAGAACTGAAATGTACAAGAGAGTGTATAGGCTAAGTCCAAATATGCCACTACATAGACAGGATTTGAGCATTTGCAGGTTTTTGGTTTGGGAGGTGTCCTGGAATCAAGGGTCCATGGATATTAAGCAAGGAGAGATGGTAGTTGACATTTTCAATTTAACAAGTCACTTGCTCTCAATTGTTTTTTTTTTAATATTTATTTTATGTATTTGGGCACACTGTAGCTGTACAGATGGTTGTGAGCCATCATGTGGTTGCTGGAAATTGAACTCAGGACCTCTGCTGGCTCCGGCTCCGCTCGCCCCAGCCCAAAGACTTAGTTATTATTATATGTAAGTGCACTGTAGCTGTCTTCAGACACACTGGAAGAGGGCATCTGATCTCATTACGGATGGTTATGAGCCACTATGGGATTTGAACTCAGGACCTTCGGAAGAGCAATCCATGCTCTTAACCGCTGAGCCATCTCACCAGCCCCTAAATTGTTTTAAATAAAAACTTGCAGTTACGTTGTAGCTAGGTAATTCAAGCATATGGAATTCTTAAACGTTCAGAAACAATAGGCAGTCGGGGACTCCTAACTCAGAATACATTTTTGCACTTTGACAAGTGACAGAAAAGATGGCAAAAGAATATCCCTCCGTTAGAGGAACCCAGACTGAAATCCACTCTACAATGACCTTGTGGGAAATCAGAACGGTGGAGGGGTACCCCAAGCTCTGACAGAACTGAAAAAAATACAACCTTCGGAAAAGTGTGAGGTAGTTACTATGGCCAGAGTCGTCATTTCAAGGACATAGTTTAATGAAGATAAATGCAACGACCAGTTACCGCAGGTTGGAGTTTTCATGTATTTGCAATTATGGCTGGGAGTATATGGCGAAGACTGGGGGGGCCAAAGAAACGCTGGTTTACAACGGGGTAGAAAATACACATTTTAGGAGGCAGGAACGGAGGACCACAGCAACTGCTGCCAGATGGATGTCTCCTGAGGGACCGGAAAATTTCTCACTCTGAAGACAAAAGTCCCAGTTTTCTCTATTCAGCCCACGATCCGGCCCGCATCCTTTGCCACCACTTCCGTGCCCATCTCCAGGCAGAAGGCCACGGAGGCGGCGTTAGAACCCGCTCCTGTGCCAGGACACGCGGGAGTCGGGCGCTCCAAGCCCGCCCCTCCCGGGTCCCCTGCAGCCCCGCACTGTCTCCACACCACGAACCCGAGAGGCAGAGCGCCGGCAGAGGTTTGATTGGCTCCGCCTAGCCCGCCGTCACTCCTCAGCTGGCTTACGATTGGTTCTCAGACCGTGCGCAAGCGCAAACACTCAGCCCCGCCCCAGGCCCCCGGAGGGGCGTTGGCTCAGTCTACCACTGGGTCTTACACCGATTGGTTGGCAAGATGAGACGCCTCCTCATTGGTCAAGAGTGGTAGTCTACAGGCCAGGCTCGCGACCTGATTGGCTATACAGTGAATCCGAGCTTCCGCACAGACACCCTCGCAGGCTGTTGCGGAGGTGCTCTGGGGTCTCCTGACAGTGGCTGGCAGATCCGCGCTCCGGGTTTTCCAGGCGCCCGTGGCCGTCACCAGCGCGGGGGAGGAGCTCGGCTTACGTCACCTCGAGGGGGCGGGGCTGGACGGGCCGGTGACGTCATCGGGCGCAGACCGGGTTTGTGTGTAGGCTGGGCGCCACCGACCAGCCTAGCTTCGATTTGCTTCTGTATATGGCAGCGGCCCCTAAGGCTCACGTCGTTACGTATAACGAGATAAAGCCAAAGCTCTCCGAAGGCTGACAGGCTGAGTGATGTCGGCCATAGGCCGGCCCGTCCCCCAAGCACGGTGCGCACGGCTTCCGATGCCCACGGCCCCTCTACCGTCGCCTCCCGCCAACCCGGAGCGTGGGAGACTGACGTTGCCCGCCTTTGGGCGGAGGAGAGCGCGCAGACGCACTACGGAGGCCTGGAGGGCCGGGTGGTGCGGGGGGGGGGGGGGGGGGGGGGGCGCGGAAACCGGTCCTCGCTAGAGCGCGCGGAGGGTCGCTAGGCGACGACGCGAGGGGCGGGCCCTCATCTGCACCCCGCCCACCAGGCTGGCTCCGCCCCGGGCAGCGCTGCGGCTGGGCTCGGGCGCGCGCGCTCCAGCGCTGGGGAAGCGGCGGCGGCGGCGGCGGCGGGAGCTGGGCGTGGAGGCGCGAGGGGCGGGGCGGGGCGGGCGGCATTGCGGGCCCGCGGTTCGGGCGGCTCCGGCTCGGGGTAGAGCTCCGTGTCCGCCGGCGCCCTCGGCGCTGCATCGTCCTCCGGCTCGGCCCGCTCCCAGGGCCGCGCGCGCCTCGCTCAGCTGCAGCCCTGCTGCCGGCGCCCGGGGCGCTGCCGCGGCCGTGAGCCGGCGTGTCCGTAAGGGCGGCGGGGCCGCGGGGTCGGGGCGCGGCGCGCGGGCGCAGGTCTATGTCGCGGGCGGCGGCGGCGGCGGCGGCCGCGCAGGGACGATGCGCGAGTACAAAGTGGTGGTGCTGGGCTCGGGCGGGGTAGGCAAATCCGCCCTGACCGTGCAGTTCGTGACCGGCACCTTCATTGAGAAATACGACCCCACCATCGAGGACTTCTACCGCAAGGAGATCGAGGTGGACTCGTCGCCTTCGGTGCTGGAGATCCTGGACACAGCGGGCACCGAGCAGTTCGCGTCCATGCGGGACCTGTACATCAAGAACGGCCAGGGCTTCATCCTGGTCTACAGCCTGGTCAACCAGCAGAGCTTCCAGGACATCAAGCCCATGCGGGACCAGATCATCCGCGTGAAGCGGTGAGCAGAGCGGGGCACTCGGGGCTCGGTGGCTGCGGCGATCCCGGTCCCTGGCTCGCCCGGGCTGCACCACCACCTCCAGGGGCTCAGATTTGCGGGCTTTGTTTCACAAGTAAAATTGGGCATCCCGTTAACCCCCAGCTCAGCCCTTTGTCTCTAGGACATTGGTAGCGCTTTTTCTCTACCCCAGAGAAAACAGTTTCAAACTTGCAAGGAGAGAAGGGATGAGTAGGTGGGCGCTAGGCAAAGGGGAGCTAAGTGTAGGCACGCCTGTGCAGAGTGAGCGCGCGCTCAAATCCACCCTTAAGAGGTTTGACAGCCAAAATTTGCACATACATATCTTGTGACAGTGTCAATACTAGTTAAGGGGACCTTTCTTGTCGCGGAAAAGATTAAATGTTGCCAGGAGGTTGGCAGAAATGGATTAGTGCAAAACTTTAAAGACATATTGGCAAATAATTTGAAGACCACACAACATTCAGTAGGCTTGGCATATAGAAGCACGCTTGTGACATTTACGTTGAAAGCGTGCAGCTTCAGTTCTCTTTCTCTCTTAAAAGCTAGCCTCCCCCCCCACAAAAAAAGGGAAGGAGGCTATTCTTGGAAACCAAACAGAAGTTTAGTGTGAGCTGTGGCTTGTGTATCAGCTAATTTAAAGTTAATGCAAAAAAAAAAAAAATTGAAGCAAACAAGCTTTTTCCTGATGTAAACTTTCAAAGAATGCATTTTGCATGTGGCTGGTAACCTGAATGCTCTCAGTGTCTGTTTTCTCTTGTTGATCCATGTATTTTCCCCTTAACCTTTTAAACATTGAAAGTCTAACGTGTTATTACAGCGTTTTGGCAACATTTTCTAGTTCTTTACTGATAACATTCTTTTCTGGTCCTTATAAGCTGATATACTTCCAGGATTATTCTACATACATTCTAGCTACATTTGGAGTCACCATTGAAGGTTTAAGGAGAAACATTCACACTTACCAGTCATTTGGGGTTTACATACTTCAGAGCTCAGAGCAAGTTATCTGTATTCAGGGAATGCTTGAAAACTCCTTACAAGTGGTAGGTAGGTTTTAACCCTGTACAGTCAAGGAAATGCCCTCTCCTCATTGCCCGCTCCCAGCTACTTGAGTTTGCATGTTAACAACCACACTAGAAATTTCTGTATTCGTGTGTTAAATTCCAAACCACTGAGCAGTAGACATGTTTATAGTCTCTTCCCAAAGTGGACAACGTTGGTAGCCCTGACTTCCCTAGTGTCATTTTTCAGAAATGGGTTTCCTTGCGTAGTTCATGTGGGTGCGTGCATTAATACTGTTCGTCTTGAAGTTGTTCACAGATAAAAATGTAAGTGCTCCAGCTGTCCCACCTTCACACCCAGTTCATGCCCACACGTGTGTGCAGGAGCTGGCATGCTAAGATCCCCGATGGCACGGGCCACATCATGTTGTAGTTTCTGTTGACTTTGTGTAGCTCTGTTTCCCAGTTATAACAGGCTGGTTTATTTACTAGAGCAGTTGGTTGGCACCTCAACCCAGGACAACAGACTGCGGTTCTGCTCACCCAGGCTCAGTAGTCGCCGCTCTTGATGTAAGAAGAGCAGTGATGAGCTTCATTGAGTTGAGCAGCATTTCCTGTGGGGTAAATGTTGTGTCATGAGAGCCTCTCCGGCCCCACTTCCTTTTTTTTTTTTTTTTTTTTTTTTGAGACAGGTTCTCTGTGTTGACCTAGCTGTCCTGGAACTTGCCATTCATACAGACTGACCTCAAATCTACAGAGATTCTCCTGCCTCTGCCCATGGGTGCTGAGATTAAATGGCCCATGTCCAGCTTGGGCCCCTACTTCTATGTCCTGTTTTTTGTACTTCGCCCTAACTGACTTCATCATTTGCCTTCCAGGTCCATAGCATCTTATCAGCTTAAGTCTAAGCAGAGAGAGGGTGAGCCATAGGTTACTCAGTTGTACAACAGTGTATAAGGCATACTCAAACCTGAAGTGGGGGCGGGGGGGCCCTTAACTCCTCCCACTTAAGGTAAGCGTGGTTTTCACATTAGTGTATTTTCTACTCTTTGGGGGACCAGTTCCTTAACTAGCAGTTGCTATAGGAAGTATTCAGTACTTCCGTCTTCTGCTCATTGTATGCCAGCTGTCTGCTTTACATATGACATGTAAGAGTTTAAGGGTTTATTTAAAGTGCCCTAGTGCAGTTGGCATAACTGAAATACTACAGTCGATAACTCACCCATGACCTATCACTGATAAGGAGAATTTTTAAGATCTCTAAATCTATATAGCCCCTTCTACACAGGTCTGCCTTTCAGCTAATAATACATTTCTTCAACCAGCTCACTATAAAGTATTATCATTTTAATATACCACTCAGCATTAAACGTATTCAGATACTTTGCTTTGCTATGCTATATCTTCGAAGTCCGTTACAACGAAACATTATCCAAGTACGTAGGTGCCATGGTAGACTTCATAGCTTTTAGATGTATGTGGTTTAGGAAAATACTTGCCTATTTTATAGGCCCGAGTTTCCTTTTCTGTGAAAGGGAAAATAGCATCCCCTCCCTGTCAGGAGGGTGACATGTTGCCGAGTGGACGCGGGTGCCCATGTGGTTGGTCATTGGTGCGCAGAAACACTGCAAGTCCTTTCTGTCACTCTTCAGACATGTCCCTCTGACCTTTGTTGGTTTTATCCGTGACATATTATTGCAGCTTTAGAGGAAATAATTCATATTTGTAATCACAGTTTGAAATTCCTCGCCTGTTACAAACAGTGATATGAAAGAGTAAATTAGTTAGGAAAAAAAAAAGTAAACTAGTCCTAGGAAAATATTTTGTTGGTTTTGTTGAATAGCTTCCCTTATGGGGAGATTTTATGGGGGAAAAGGCAGGGAAATGAGCATGTAATACACATGGCAACAGAAATGGAGTTTTTCACTGAATTGATATGGTCTAGAATGTTTCATTTTTAAAAATATTAAAACCATCTTTTCTCTTTTTGAGTTAGGTATGTGAACATATATGCATACTTGTGTATGCATTTATGCAGAGGCCAAAAGTTGGCATGTCTTATTCATTTGCCCAGAACCTCATTTTTTAAAAACATTTTCATTATCATGTCTGTGTGTGGAGGCCATGACACACATGTGAAGGTCAGAGGGCAACTTGACTGTCCTCCCTGTTCTGGGTTCTGGTAGGCAGACCTATATGGCAGGCGCCTCTGCCCCCTGAGTCATTGCTTTAGTCACTAGTCTATTGTTGTGAAGAGACCCCATGACAGAGGCAACTATAAAAGAAAGCATTTAACTGGGGACTTGCTTATTGCTTCAGACACTTATCCATTATGTCATAGTGGGGAGCATGGTGACAGGCATGGTATTGGAGACATAGTTCTGAGCTAAAACCTCATCCACAGGCAGAGAGAGGCAGCCGGGACCTGGCATGGGCTTGGGAAACCTCAAAGCCCAGTGACACACTTCCTCCAACAAGGCCACACTTCCTAATCCTTCTGATCCTCTCAAACAGTGCCACTCCCTGGTGACTAAGCATTCAAATGCATGAGCCTGTGGGGCCATTTCTATTCAAACCACCACAACTACCTACTTCTTTTATTAAAAGATGAATTTATTTTTATTTTATGTGTATGAATGTTTGCCTACAAAAATACATGTGTACCACACATATATACCATGGAGGTGAGAAGAGGGTAGGAGGCCTCCAGGGAACTGTAGTTTTAGTACCTTGCCATGTTGATGCTAGGACCCAAACCCAGTTCTTTTGTAAGTGTTCTTAACCTCTGACCCCTTTCTAGACTGCTACCTTCCTTATTTTTTGAGACAGTCTCTTACTGAACCTGGAACTTGATGACTTGGCTGGACAGCAAGCCTGGGGACCCTTCCATTTCTGCCTTCTCAAATACTGGTTTATAGATGTGTGCTGCTGTGTCTTTTATTAGGCTCTAGGGTTCTGAGCTCAGGTCCTGATGCATAGTACTTCTCCATTCCTGTTCCCCCTGCCTCCTCTTCTTCTCTCCCTCCCACCTCTCTTCCTCTGTCCCTTTCCTCCCCTTCTCTTGTACACACACACACACACACACACACAATATATATACATGCACACAATCACAAGACTTCAAAGTCAAGTGACAATCTCAAAATGGCTTTTGTATAAATCATATGCCACTTTCTTCTTTTCCTCCTCCTCTCCCTCCCCCTCCTCTTTTCCCTTTTCCTCTTCCTCCTCCGTTTCTTCTTCCTCTTCTTTTTCTTCTTTTTACTTGAGTTTGGATCACACCAGAAAAAGAATGATAAGCGCTTATATTTTGACAAAATGAGAATTCGTAATGATTTCATAATTTTACCTTCTTACCTGTTTCAGGGTTAGTGGTGGTCCTGACTTGAGGGATCTTGGAACCTACTGTTCTAGGTCTGGATCTTAGGCTAAAGCTCCTAGACTTGTGAGCATGACCTTTAAGTGTGCATGCTCGGGTCCCCGCTGGCCACGCAGATGTACCTCCTCACCAGCATCCCCACTTTCTTTTAGTTAAAAACTTCACTCTCTGGCTTCTCCTGCCTTGGAACCTGTTGTCTTTCTGTAGAATTAATTTTACCCATTCCTTCAACCCAGCTTGAAAGGTTTCCCCAGCTTAGGAAAGCCCTTTTTCTCTTACCAAACTGAATGAATTCCTTTAGCTAACCTCACACCTGACTCCCACTCAGCCACACGACTCAGCCCTGTTTCCCCGCTTCCTGTTGCAGTGTCATTACACATGTTTTGCTGGGATGGTTTGCAAGCATTCTCACTGAGCTCTACATCCAGGTGGCTAGCCTGAGACCAACAGCCCACAGGAAACAACAGTACAGCAACAGCGTAATCTTCAGAGGAAAGCATTTGGACTCAGTTTCCCTGGGCATTTTAGTGTTTCAAGTTAATTTTGCAGATGGAGGAGATGCTTTCTGCCAAGAGTTCATCTACTCAAGCCAACAAGGAAGAGGTCAGAGGTCAGGTGAACAGTAAAGTCAGAGAGGATGTCCTCTGGTTGGAGGAAATGGCATGGGGAGCGACAGGGTAGATTCTGAGTGTTAAAGAGACCAGAACAACTAAACTAGAGCCTTATACAGACCTGGGGAGAGCGGGCTGAGGGAAGGTATCAGATTTTAAAACTTAAAGACAGAAGATTAGTTAGACCTATTCTAGAAATAGCAGTAGAGATGAGATGGTAGATGGCATGATGGTGATGGAATCTCCGCAGTCTTGAGCAGTGTAACTTAGTATCTGTATGATATATAAAGACTGAGCTAGCCTGCTGACTGGAGAAAGACAGGGGGTAAAGTTGTCATCAAGGAGAGGGAAAGGTCAAAGGTGAAAGTGAAAGGCCCTTCACATTTGAAGATGGGTGAGTGAGATTAGAGCAGAGTAACAGGAAGTGCCGTTTCAGCTCAGATGATAATTGTTCAAATAGCTGTGTCTGATAATGAGAATATTTGAAAAGGCCTTGAAGGTCAGGTTCTGTATGAATGTAAGAACTCAGCATCATCCGCAGAGCTCAGATTGAGACTAGCCGACACCTGCTGGAAAGAGCACAAGTGAGTAGATGTGGCTGGGAATAGAAATTAAAAACAAGCATGTATAGATAGTCAAGGGCAGAGCTGGGGAGTCCAGGGCAAACAATGAAGACTACACACATTGTCCTAAGCTGCAAGCCACCAAGCCTCTAAGACTGGACAGGCCGTTCAAGCCTTCTTAGAAGCTAACATTGAATCCAAAGCGAGTCTCTCGAGGTAAAGAGCCTAATGGTTGTGAGTCACTTTTTAAAATTAATGACTCTGTGTCTTGAAAAGTTGGTGACTAAATCCTGTCAGTCAAACATAGAAGAATTAAACATAGGAAAAGATTAATGAGAAATGTTGATCCGCTTAAACACAAAACTGAAGATCAAGAGCTGTAAGGAGTGTGGTTAGGGAATAGAATATTAGCATCAAGCACCTCAGCAGTATGAAAAAATGAAGCTGCTACATACAGCAATGAGGAGAGAGCATCGACTTCCTATCCCTCATTAGAGGAGCTCGGAGTTACAAACGTAACATACTTTAAAACAGTTCTCAGACACCTTGCTCTTTGAAAGCTCAGTCCTCATTGGTCTTTTGTGTCTGGTGTTCCCCACGCACTGATAGACCATCATCATACTGCTGGGTCCAAGCCATCCATCTCCTCCTTCCATTATCTTGACTCACTAGTTTTTGCATGCTCTGAATACTTACGGTGTATTTCCTTAGCTGGTCTTTAAGTGTCTGCCACTTTTGTTAACTAGAGACACCATGCTGTCCTCCCGCTGTAGGACTCGATGCACTGCATCATAAACATTGGTTTAAGATGAGTTTTGCTCTCTGTGTTCCAAAGGTGGCTTGTTGGTTGGTTGGCTTTCTCTTTCTTCTCGAAGGGGAAACTTTTTGTTCCCTGAATTGTAAAACTATAACATAATATCACTATTATGACACAGTAGTTTTCTTGGCTCTCCTAGGTTTAGAATCTTTAAACTTAATTACATTAAGGAAGATCAGAGGAACTGGTAAAAAATGTTTGAAAATAGCCCAACCAACAGGAGAGCTGGCAGCGTGGCAGTCTTACTTGCTAACATCTATTAGCAATGATAACACTTGGATGATTTAATGGCCATGGGAGCCTCTAGGAGATTACATATGGCACATAAAACTGAAGGATAGTTCACTTTTATGCTTATTCTAAGCAAGGACTTGTTGGCACAAAACCATGCACATTATACTTGATCTTTGAGATTATTGTTATTATTCTTATTATTCACAGCTTTTGTGCAGTCAGCACAGATTCTGCACCCAGGGAAGAAAGTGTGAGTCCACTCTGGGTTCACAGCGGTGTTGAGACTCTCTAACTGTTCTGTTCCCATCTACTCTTTCCTTGTGTGTTTGTTGTTTTCCAGGCTAATGGTGTAAAACGTCATAAATACTTTTTAATGGAGATTCACTGTAGAACAGCACTCTTTACAACAAGACTTAAAACTACAGATAGGGGAGTTATAAAAGTAAAGCCTGGAGAGGAAGCGCGGGCCACACTCAGTCCCAGCACCCACTGGAAAAGCCAGGGGTGGTGCACAGGCTTGAAACCGAAGCAGAGACAGACAGGTCACTGGGACTTCCTCACAGGCCAGCCCAGCTGAGTCAGTAAGTTCATTCTCTCAACAGTTAGGAGTAATAGCACCTGAGTCATAGGCACCCAGAATCAAATGTAAGTATTTCTGCAGGATTTTTCTACATAGACCAGGCTGTCCTGGAGCTCACAGAAATCCACCTTCCTCCCAAATGCTGAGATTAAAGGTGTGTGCCACCATGCCCCACCTTTTCATGGAATATTTGTAGTTTACAGAAATATATAATATTGTATATAAATAAAATACAAACATGTAAAATTTAAAGAAATCGAAAATATCTGAGAACAGTCACTATAATCTTATAATGGTATATGGTGAATCCTAAATTGCTTAGCTTTGTACTTTCTGTCTTGTTTTTGTTTTTTAGCTTTGCCTTTTTTTTTTTTTTTTTGGTTTTTTGAGACAGGGTTTCTCTGTGTAGCCCTGGCTGTCCTGGACCTCACTCTGTAGACCAGGCTAGCCTCAAACTCAGAAATCCGCCTGCCTCTGCCTCCCAAGTGCTGGGATTAAAGGCGTGTGCCACCACCTCCCGGCAGCTTTGCAGTTTTAAAAGATGGAAATCTCTTTGGAAATGGAAGGCCTAACGCTCCAGTACTGTCACTTTTATCCCAGTGGTGTGGCTGCTCTAGTAGGAAGCAAACAGCCTGAATATTTAAAATTAATTTTCTCAATCATCCATATGCTCCTCCCCTAACTTTCCCAGCTGTACTACCATTCCTACACACTCAACTCTGTGTCCTGTTTTTGAAAAACAAAACAAGACAAAACACACAAAAAACCTCAATCTTTTGAAACCAGTCTGTGTGCCCAAATGTTCTGAGATGCATGGTTTTCCGCAGGAGCATTAGTTAACTTAGAAGAAACTGTCTCTCCTCCTGGCAGCTGGCAGTCACCAGGAATTCCATGGCCAGGGGTGGGACTGAGTCAACCCTGTCTGCATTTGGGATTTGCTCTGCCTTAGGTTCTGTGCCCGCTGTCCCAACTTCTGTGAGTTCACGGGTGCAGCCACTGAATTGCAGTGTCCAGAGGATAAGCACCACTTCCTTACAGTCCACCACCACCTCTGGCCTTCATACTCTCCCACCTCCTCTTTTTGCAATGATCCCTGAGGCTTGATGGGGTTTGGGTGGTAGTGGTGGAATATTTATTCCCATTAAGGCTGACAGTTCTGTAGTGGCTTATTCATAGCACCTTGGCCAGCTGTGGGCCTCTGTGTGTACCACTCCTGCACAGCTTCTCAGATGAGCATTGGGATGTGCATTGATCTGTGGACACAACAGAGTCATCAGGAGTAGGTTTAATCCCATGTCCACTTAGCAGTTTCTCCGGTAGGGTCTATGACCTGACTCTCTATAGATTCTTGGCCCAATAATGGTGCCAGGTATGGGTTTTAGCTTGTGGAGCAGGGCTGAAATGCAATCAGGAACTTCTCAGTGTCTGCTCATATTGCAGATGTGGGTGTGGCTTGTTGGGCAGTCGCTGCTGCATCTCACACAGTTTGTGGCTGGGTGAGATTCGGGATTACTTTTCTCTTCTGGTAGTCTGCATATCACCTTCCAGCATCGTGAAAGCTAGCTGAAAGGAATGACGCTTCCAGGCCATGCCAGCTTGATTTTACCATGTTCCGTAGCTCAAGGATGCGGTAGCTCAGTGTTAGGGTCTTACAGCCCAGTTCTAGAGGGTAAACAAGAACAGTGGCAGTATCGTGTGGTGTCTCCTGGTCTGTGAGACTTCATTAGTCCTCATCTAAAAGATGGAACTCACGCCTGGCCCTGGGCTTTTAGTTAGCCTTTGGTGTCCAGAGGGTACGGTTGCCCCTAGAAATGACTCTAGTTTTTAATGATCTTCCATTTAAATAGTAGGTAATTAGTGAAAGAGGGTGTTTTGAAGTATACGAGTTAGAGTGGGGTTATGAGTAGGTTTTATTAAGGTTTATGATGGTTTGGGAAATCCTGTCTGTCACCTTAGCGCTGGAAATTTGATGCAGCTAAATACGGAATGTTGGAGTTGTACCCTAACTCACACGTCGCTGGAGTGTTTCTGAGTACATGGTTTAAAGTAGACTGCAGCTGGTTAAGCAAGCACACCTAAGTTGTACATTCTTGTTCATAATATTGACATGTTTCACTGAATTACATAGGTAGGCTGTGGGTTTTGGTTTTTGTATAGGTTTTTATTATTGTTATTATTATTTTAGGATACATTTACAATTTAAAGATATACCAAAATGATATTTTGAGGAGAACTACAATGACTTAATAACTTTTATATGTTTAAGACTCTGGAGGTAATGAAAATACCATCTGTTTACTTGTCTTAGTCCATTCATGAATTGCCTTCACGTTTTCTCACCCAAGATAGCATCCACTGTCTCCTCTACGCAGGACAGACACACAGATCTGAAACCAGTGTGTGTTTAAACCTCTCTGAATAGGACAGACACACAGATCTGAAACCAGTGTGTGTTTAAACCTCTCTGAATAGGACAGACACACAGGGCTGAACTGGTGTGTACTTACTCTCACTGTGTGGCTTGCGCCCCTTTTCAGTTCATTCTCTTCTGGCTCGTTTATCGCCAACGTGCTCTCATCATCTGACTTTGAGACTGCTCTCTTGGGAACCTTTACTCCAGGAACACTCTCTGAACTGTCTAATGCTTTGGGACAGTTCTTCTCTCCTGGTTTTCCTAGTTTCCTACCATGATACCTTATTTAAGAGTGTGAGAGAGTTGGCATCACAGTTAGAAGGAGAGTTGGTGTTTAGTCATACACTCTTGTTCATCCATTGAGGAAAGATGCCCCCTGCCTGTTCCAAACCTAAAGCAGAGTGAGGGATATCGTACAGGATGAGCATCTGTACTTAAAATTTCACCTGAAGCCAGAAGTCCTTTTCACCCTACAGCTTTCTGAACCCCAGCCTGATGGCTCAGTGCAAAAGATCCCACAGCTGCCTTCATGTGACCACCTATGCCTTCATGTGATCACCTATGCTCAAAGTCACAGCTGCACTACAAAGGCTATATAAGTCGGTTACGGGATGTACATGAAACCTAAGAAATTTCATGTGTAGACATGGGTTCCATCCACATGACACGGCAACCCTCCCCAGATCTACAGTCCGAAGTGTGTCTGGTCCGCATGTTTCAGAAAAGAGGTAGCCAGCCTATAGTTGGTACTCAGATCTAATCATGCGATGGCGGAACTGTCTGTCCACACCTACATCTAGTAGCTGGGACATGGGACAGTCATCTGCACTGGTTCAGGAAACAGGTGAAGACAGGTAAAAAGGCTGTGGTTGCTAATAACATCAAATCACTTAGTAAAACCACCCAGGAGGGACATTGTAAGCCTCTGCTTGGCACATTTGCCTTAACAGGGTTGCTTCCCATACTTTTTATTACCTCAGAAGTTAGTAATTCAGAGTGGAAATTCTGTATCATATTCATTATTCAATATATACTAATATTTTCTTCTTTCAGATGCCTCTATGGCTCAATAAGTGAAATATTAGTGTTTTCCTCTGTAATTGGTCATATTTTATTATAGATCTAAATATGCCCATCTTCCAGGTTTCAATGAATGCCTCAAATAACCTATATAATTCTCAAATATGATATTTTATTGTGCAGAGTAATCATACCTTTTTATCTGTGTGATAGTGAGTATTGCTGTGGTTAAAACTTCAGCTCTTACTGTCAATTTAGCTTTCTTTGCATTTTAATTTCCACATTTGCAACATGGATATGATAAATAACTAAAGAAATAATGAACATAAAATGATTCTTTACATGACAACCCCAAAATACCAGTAAAAAAGTTCAAGGAAAATGACGGAAGGGAGGAGGAGACCCAGGTCTCTGTTTCTGGGTAACTGTCTGGGTTCCCGTGGAGCTAATGCAGACTCACGTTGCCACAGCCTATTCCTCTGTCTTGGCCTCACAGGCTGTGGAATGGGACTTATACTGTAGGCCTTCCATCCTTTAAGTTCTGGGTCTTTGTCTGCCCCTTGCAAATTTAACTCTACTGACAAGGACTTTTTAGCTGGGAGAAAATTATAGTTGTCTTTACTATATGTATTTCATTATAAAAATACTAATAAAAATAATAAGCATAGATTATTAGTGTTTGCTAAATAACATTTTTCTTCTTGAGAAGTTGGAAATTATAGTAGATCTTTTCATGAATGCCAAAAGCTCTGCATGGGTAAAGATAACTTTAACACTCTGTGACTGGTTATATATAGTAAAGTGTTGACAGATTTTTCTTAATAAACCAATTCCAGAAAAAGTTTTATCTGACTTTGTATAAAAACCATCACTGTTAACATCAAATAATATGGCTTAAGCCACCTCATTTGCATAGCATTGCCCTGGGCATTATGCAGAATAAATACAGGGTGCTATCTTTAGCCTACATGCCAAAATGTACTGTCAGTGAGTATATACTTGACAGTCCTAACTTACACAGAAGTACAGCTTTAAAACACTTGATTTTTAAGTTTCAAAATATCTTCCACCAGAAACATTGCTTTTATCAGACTACCTTTCTTGGTGATTTTTTTTTCTCATTCTAACTCATTAAAGGTCAAAAAAATTGTCTGTAGGAGAGATAATTATATATTTATGTTGGTAATGGACTAAAGTCCATTGGAGCTGCTATAACAAAATATACCAGCCTGGGTGGCTTGTAAACAATAGACATATATTCTCCACAGTTCTGGACTCTAGAAAATCCCAAATCAAGGTGCCAGAGGATTCAGTGTCTGGTGAGAGCCTGTTCATCGATGCCTCCTCTTGACACAGCTTCATGAAACTGGAAGAGGAAAATTAAATGTCCCTTTAAGTCTTTTCTGACATCACTTCTCCTGGGGGCAGCCGCTCATCCCCTGAAGCCCCTCATACCTTCATTCTCACAGTGGGGACAAAGCTGGGCTCAACATTCGGAGCACAGTGGGTGGTCACTATGTTTTTATCTCCTTTATCCAAGATAAGATTTCCTTCTCCTAGTGACCCACCCCTGTTCTCTCTCATCTTTTCCAGCTTTGGGAACCAACAATGTAAGCCAACTTAAGCCATCAGTAAGTTATTATTAATCAGTAAGCCTGGTTAGTAACTCCAGGGCTGGATGTCCGCTGTTAAGACCTGTAGCTACATATATGCATAGCTGAAGGCTAGCTAGAGTCACACGCATGCATACATTAGAACTCACAGAACATTAACTGACAGAGGGCGTGCATGCATGAAAGCTAGCTAGGAAATGACCCAGGTTCCATGTTCGTAGCTTTGCCTTGTTTTTAGGAGCAAGGGCTGAGAGAATTCTCAGTGCCTTTCATCCAGCCTCTGCATAGTAATGCTGACATGGAAGGAAGGCATGGTTCTGTAGTCTGTCACTGACTTGGAGTTCTGATGGTTGCCTTATTCCAGAAGGATGTGTGAGGAACCCATGCAGTGCTGAGCTGCTGCTAGAGGGCTGTGCTAGGGGAGCCTCCAGCTGGACTCGTGGGCTGAGCAAGGTGTGGTGCGATCCTATCCACTAGGACCATCACCCCAAGAGCAGCCAGGGTGTTGGTGTCTCCATCCCTGTCTGACAGATGGATAGCTCAGCAGCGACAGGCAGACTGTTTATTTCTGAGGCTACCTACCCAAGCACACCATCTGCTGAAAGGGGTGACTGAGGAAGGAGGCTCTTCCATGTTCTCAGCAGCACATCCTTTCTTCACAGGCCATGGCTTCCAGCAGACCCTTTGAATGAGCACTGCTGTGTGGGTCTGCCCCTTCCCCACAGGTGACCACGCCTCTTTCCCTGCGTCCTTGAGGCTTATGCCTACTGCGCTGCACATTCCTCTCCATCTCAGAAGCATCCCAGTCTGGGTGATAGATCACACGGGATTGCTCTGATCTGACTTCAGACTCTGCTCTGAGCATCTGGAGGAGTTCAGGCTCGTGCACTTGTGATGTTAAGTAGTCTTTGACATGGCCAGTCTCCTTACTGGGTTTGTTTATTAATCCTCATGAGCAAGAGGTTTGTTGAGTTTCAGAAGGACATTTTGTTTTTGATTGGATCAAGTGGACTAGATTAAAGATGGTTACAGCTCACAGATACAATATCCATTAAGAAAGAACATTTATTATTCTTCCTTTTGAGTCTAGGCTGAGCACTAGAGTATACAGAAGTAATGCTCAGCCAATCAGGGACTTACTATAAATGATTAGCTGCTTCAGCTTGGTTCTTTGACATCCCCTCCCCCCAGCTACATTTAAAGCATGTAGGAAGCCCATTGTCCCTCTGGGAACCACTGTGTAGACCCTGCAGCTACCAGTGTGACTGTCCCACCCACCCTAGCTGAACACCTCTGAATGATCCCATTCAGTGTGATGTCAGACAAACTCACTCACTAGGGTGCTGCCCAAATCATGGTCACCGATGTGAACTCTAGTCAACTGGTCATGCGAAACCATGAAGCTGCGAGGAGGATTTGGCCTTTGTGTTTGCTTACTCGTTTTCCTTTTTAAACGTTTAAAAACGTTTAAATGTTAATTAAACATATTTAAATGTTTAAAAACAGTGATCCCTTTAAAAATGTTGACTGAAGATGAATAAGTGATACATGAACAAGTGAACAAACCCGATATCTTTAAAGATGCCCCCAGCCCCCTGCCAGAATTTACCTAGTATCATTTGGTTGCGCAGGCAGGACTATATAATTTGAAGATCATATTTAATCATATTAAGACTATAGCATTTTAAAGAGTGGAGAGGATAACTCAGCAGTCACTGCGTTTACAGGGGACCTAAGTTCAATTCCCAGCACTCATAATAGGCAACTTAAGTCTGCTTAAATCCAGATCCAAGAACTCTGAAACTGTTTTCCGTGTACCTATGCTTACATGTGCATAACCCCCACATAGGCACTGACTGCTCTTCCAAAGGACCCAGGTTCAAGTCCCAGCACCCACATGGCAGTTTGCAACTGTCTAATTCCAGGCCAGGGGATCTGATACCCTCACACAGACATACATGGAGGCGGAATACCAATGTGAATAAAAATATTTTTAATTAATGGATTTTTAAAGGGGTATAGAGCACATTAAATCTGAGTGTCAGTAGGAACATCTGTGTGTGTAAATCTTCACGTTTGCTTCCTTGCCGCCAGTGTACCTCTTGTGTCTGCTGTTCATGAACACAGCTGGTACCCACCATTAACTTATGTGAATAAGAAAAGCTCTTCCGTGGATTTGCTGTTATTCTGGTCTCACCCCTGGCATCTAGCACCATGGAAAATAGGAAAAAAACAAAATATGGTTTAAAAAAAAACCAAACCAGCAAAAGTTAGGTAAATGTATGAATATAAGTCCCTTTGGGTCATCAATCATGCTGTTTTGACCATCTCCCACCCCCACCCCCCAAATATTCAGGGACCATTAATAAGTCAATTTAAGCAATCACTGCATGGCACAACAAAGTAGACAGCATTCTAGGGGTTCACACCCAGAAAGACTGTATGCTTACATCGCCCCAGTAACATGTCTGTCAGTTGAGGCAGCATGGACCTCGTGAGGTTCTTTTACCGTGAGATCCATCACTACTCTCTCAGGACCGTAAGCTTTCCAGCGGCTAGCAGGCAGAGCTACCGGTTTATGGCAGGTTGAGACTTTAATGGCTTCTAATCCTGCACAGAGGTGGGGAGTTGCTTCTCTTCTTTCTTGTCCCGATTGTCTTACCACGGTGTCAGAGACGTGCTTCAACCCTGTGGCAGCAGTGTGTGGTGAGCGAGATGCTTTGATAAAGAAAAATAGTTGTTTGTAGAAGGTACTAGACTGTCAGCTCACATAAATTACAGGGAAAATGTCTTATTTTTCTAACTCCTTTCCATGGCAATTAATGACTTTTAGACTAAATAATTAGGTTTAGTCATACTTGGGTCAGGCAGTGTGATCCAGAGACAGAAGGGAAGATACTTAGCAGGGTAGACGTGTTTGTATAGCTCCACCACTCCAGGTAAGAGTCTAGAAGTGGCTTGCTAGCAGACAGTTTGAAGAAACCTACAGATGAGTAGCGAGCATCCCTGTAGCATTTTACAGCATCCATACTGGATAATTCGTACAAGTGCATTGCTGAGTGCAGAGTCTGGCGTAAACCAAGTCCTCTGCAGATGCTCATTGTTAGTAATGCTATTACTCTCATCACCGTGGACATTGTACATTAATATTTCTGTTTCACGGGCTGAGAGGTTCCGGAAAGGCTGGCAGCATATATCCAAGGGAACAAACAACCTTTGTGGTCCTCTGAATCCAAACCCACGTCTCTGCCTTATGCCCTCTGTGTCAGTTTCAGCCTGTGGCCAACCTTGACTGTTAGCCTTTATTCTAGGCTCTGTGGAGCCACCAGACATTGTTGTAGGGCAGTCGGGTTGGGGGGTGGACCGTAAAAGCACTGTTTTAATTACCATGGAATTGGCGTGAGTGGATGGAGGACGGGATGAGAATAAATGAGGCCAGGTAGAGGCTGGAGCTCAGGAGTGAGTTGTATTAGAGATGAAGGGTTTTGAGCATATGAAAATAAATAGCAGGGTGCATTTTCTCCCAGCCAGTAATCCCTGCTCAGCCTGTCCCCATAGCCACTGCTCCTCTCGGCCTGCTGTTACAGACCCTCCTATCCTGTCCCTGCTGAGGGCCTCTCCCACCCCACCATGCCCCGAGTGGTCTCTTGTAACTCTCTGAGTTTGGTTTTTCCGTGCGTGTTGGCTCAGCACTGTCATGTATGGGGCACTTGGCCTTCTCTGCTTGCTACCATAAGGGCCCCACGCTGGCAGTGTGGTAGAAGGATCAGCTCCACCTCCCCCTTCATTTTCGGTTTTCTTCTTTTCCCATTGTTCGCCTGTTACTTTTGCTGCTTCAGGTCTAAAATTCTGTTTTCATAACATGAACAGTCAGTCTCATGAGAGTGGACCCAGCCTACCTAGTGTAGTGTGTATGACTGTTCCTATTTCTGTCGTAACCTTTGTTTAATAGAAATTGGAACTGTTGAAATCTGGCATTGCTAGTTTGATTTCCTGGTGTTTTGAGGTAAGATCTCACTCTAGCCCAGGCTGACCTTGAACTCATGGTAGTCCTCTTACCTCAGCCTCCCCAGGGCAAAGGTTAAAGGCATGAGCTGCCATATCTTGTGGCTGTTTAAGTCTTTATGAGAATGAAAGTGTCCTCCCAGATAGAGAGCCCCTTGCTTGTAATTCCTAATGCCTTAGCTCGCCATAGTTTCAAGCATCTTTAAACCCGCCTCATTTAGGGGCAACTTTAACAAAATTATTTCTGATGTGGGGTGCTGAGAAGGTATGCACTCCGGCATAACAGAGATATGATTGTTCACACAGCCCCATTCCAGCAGCTGTCTTAGTCTGGCCATCCATTGTTGGTCTGCTTTAAACCATAGATCTCAAACCTAACACTCACTAAAGGTGAAATGCATGTGTTATGTTTCAGTACCATGTCTGACTCTAGCCAACTGCTGTGTCCTTCTACCTCATTGTGGGTCTGTGTGTGTGTCTGTCTGTGTCTGTATATGTGTGTGTGGTATGTCTGTGTGTCTGTGTCTGAGTGTATATGTGTGTATGGTGTGTGTGTGTGTGTGTGTGTGTGTGTGTGTGTGTGTGTGTGTGCTGCTTTTAGCAGAGTCAACCAGTTTGATTCCATTTTTCTACTCAGTTCTGATGACAAGGCTTCAGGCTTGTACTTGAAAATATCTCCTCACAGATACACATTCCTGGCATGAATTATCTTCATTTCTAATGATAAAGGGCCAGATTGAATGCAATCATAGCTACATTTTATATATATATATATATTTTGTGAGACAGGGTTTCTCTGTGTAGCCCTGGGTGTTCTAGAACTCACTCTGTAGACCATGTTGGCCTTGAACTCTGCCTGCTTCTGCTTCTACCTCCCAAGTGCTGGGATTAAAGGAGTGCACCACCACCGCCCAGTTTACATTTCCCCCTTTAATGTGGGTTTTGAAGTACTGTAACATCTTGGGTCTCTTAAAGATTTGTGATGCAGTTTGTAGATGTGATTGTGAAGGACACTTCCAGAACTATTGTCATTTTTATGTCCAGGGTCACACTGTTTTCTAATGTTGTCTTTCCCTATTTGAGGATAGAGATTCAGTGGCATAGCAGTGGAATTTGACATTGATTGGCAGGATTCAGCTAAATAACAGACCGACTAGTCAACCCAACGGCACGTTATCTTACTGGAACACAACTCCCCATGTCCGTGTGTCCTCGGTGTATCCTCGGTGTATCCTCAGTGTGTCCTGTCCGTGTCTGTGTGTCCTCAGTGTGTCCTGTCCGTGTCCGTGTGTCCTCGGTGTGTCCTGTCCGTGTCCGTGTGCCCTCGGTGTGTCCTGTCCGTGTCCGTGTGCCCTCGGTGTGTCCTGTCCGTGTCCGTGTGTCCTCGGTGTGCCCTGAAGGTTGCTCTGCTTGCCTGTTTTTATTTTACCAATTTCCTTGCTTCAGTCTTTTTTTTTTTTAACTGAGTTATGACTTTCCTGCAGTAGGCACTCCTTAACCCTAAGAGCTGTAGCTAGATGTCTGTGCTGAAGGTTCACAGCCCCTCCCACATGCTGAGGTCCAGCACTTCTCTGGGTTCCTGTGAACTTACATGGCATACCACAGAGATTCCTTCCACCCCTGTAGACCACAGAGCCTGTTCTCCTGGCCAGAAGCAGGGTGTTTCTCTCAGAGTTTTAGCTCTCTGCCCTGCACAGGGTTCTCACAGAGCGACTAGATAAAAAGAGCCGGGAAGGACTGGAAGCCTCCCACTGCCTTTGGCCCCCATCCTGATTCTCTTAGTTAAGAAAACACTGGCATGTTTGTTTCCTATCTTGTTGCACTTTTCCTGGACTTTCGTTACCTTGGCCTTGCCCATGGTGCTGGGTGGCTTTTTAATGCCCCGAGAATGCCTGTGAGTTTCTTTCCATTGTCACTTGGGCCACCCAAACAGAACTGGAGGCTGCGGTGTCAACCCTCATAATTTCTGTGAGCAAAGCTGACATTTACATAAGTTGCATGGAGCCCCTGAGAGCTCTAAATACACTCTTGGTGTCATCTTGTATATGTTACATTACGTCTCTCACTGTACAAGGTCAGGGTGTGCTCAGACCCTGGAGAGAGTCAAAGCAAAGGAGTGACAGAGAAAGCCATTAGAATGATGGGGATGCTGTAGGCAGCTGAGAAGCAAGGACCTTAAAGGAAGTGTGCACCCTTGCTTAGCTCTGCCCTCCTCCCCAGCACAGTGCTGAACAAGGGATGGTGGCAGGCTTGAAGGTGGCCATATTCCTAACACCCAGCACTTTGAGTGCTGGTATAAATTCCAGCCACCCACTGGAAATTGTGTGTGCAGCACACAGCAGTTTGATGAACTAATCAATGGGTTTTGCTAATTCAAAGGCTTTAAAAGGAAAAGAAAAGAAAAACATACATAGGGGTTTTTAAAATATACATTTTCTATACCTTTTGGTACAGAGATCACACTTACAAGAACAATCATAAGATTGCTGGTTTTATTTGCCAAAAAGTGGCACTAATGAGAATAAGAGTAAATTATGAGACAGTTTTAAGAGATACATACATACGTGTGATATATGTGGATATGTGCATATCATATCTGTACATCAGCCTATAAAATACAATACTGTTTGGCATCATGATATGCTGACATTTATTGAAACAGATAACTCCATAATATTAAGCAAAAACAAACTACTAAATGGTTTGATCTCTTTGTATGAAAATGTATGCTTCCGTTAATATATATGAGTAGAAGTCTGGAAGTTTATATACCAAAATAGTTATGGTGCTCATTCTCACTAGTGAGATTAAGAGTTATGGTGCTCATTCTCACTAGTGAGATTAAGAGTTATGGTGCTCATTCTCACTAGTGAGATTAAGAGTTATGGTGCTCATTCTCACTAGTGAGATTAAGAGTCTTAGTCCCCCTCCCTCTCCTCCTCCCGCTCTTCCCCTCTCTCCCTCTCCTCCTCCCTTTCTCTCCCTCTTCTTCCCACTCCTTCTCTCCCTTTCCCCTCCCCCCTCCCTCTCTCCTTTCCTTCCTCCAATTAAGTATTGGTAGAAATTTGTTTGGTTTTTGTTTGTTTGTTTAAATATTGATGCATTGTTTGATTTGAGCAAATTGAGAAAGAAAACCTGTTTCCATTTTGCAGAAAAGAAAGGTTCATTCCCCTCAAAACAGCACTAGGACTTGTGAGGGGAGTGAATGCAGACATCACAGGTCTGCACACAGCAAACTTCTAAACTCTGAATTCTTAACACTCATATTTAACGGACCGACAGAAGGACATACAAAGCTGCCTGTAGCCTGAGTTCCGTGTCACGGAAGGTGTTCAGAACACTGCAGAAACAGCTGGCAAGGGTGGCCACAGAGTGTTTGACACATTTGAGTATTTGCTATTTGCCTCGGGCCCTCTTAGGAGAGGAGATTTTAACACTGGGGAGAAAGTTGAACAAGGGAACTAAGAAAAGCCTTTCTGGTTCTCTTCCAAACTCAAAGAGAATTTTATCCCAACCAGCTTATGGCCAAGAAGAGCCTGACAAAAAACCCCAGTGAGACATGCTCTCCTCTTAAAGTGCTGCAGCATAATACCCTCAAAAGGAGATTAACATGACTGACTACATAGATCTTGCTACCGTTTACCCAGATGAGTGCATGAGACAAGAGAGCCTTGATTTGAGACCCATTGCATGTGAAGTCATAGATGGTAGGCAGTAGACGTATAGTGCCGCTTGGGATCAGCATCACCGATGAGGTTCCTGACATCTCTGAAGCTCAGAGTCTGTCCACAGACGTTATGTATGTATAGCTGCATGTGATCCCACAGATTCAGACTCAGTAGCTCTGGAACAGGGCCCAGGAATCAGTACCTAAATTCTCAAGTTGTTTAATGACCAGCCAAGCTTAGATAGTCCCAGAAGAAAGTGTACATAAACACACATATTGGGACAGTTATGAAGCAACAACAGCCTAACGATGAGCACAGTCAAGGCTCCCAAGCCATTGACATTTACAGAGCGGCCGCACTGAGAAGCTCTTCAGCCTTCTACTTCTAAGCGATGCTTTGTGCAATCCAGTAAGCACAGCTGCTTAAAAGAGCTAGTTTTATTTATTCATACATTATATAATCACGCTCATGAATATAACAAAAACATGTAAATTCATGTTAATAAGACAAGTGTTTCCCACAGTCTACAAACAAACTAATGGGCCACCTTCTGATCCTGTCTATGGCGTCCCCTTCACTGCGCAGGTTAACAGTGGTTCATAAACAGAGTCATTTTGGAATTTGGCACACTCAACTCCTTCTCGAATGGTATCCATTGTAAAAGGAGAAATGAAGAAAATCCACAGGGCTGCGATGAGAATACTCACAAAGTGTGCATTCCTCCTTAATAATAACAGCTGCTATAAGCGCCATGTCTGCTGAGGTCACTTCCAGCAGCCCTCCTGTCCCCAGGTCTCTTTCTCAGGGGAAGTGTGTGACCTGCATTGTGAGGCTGAGCAGGGATGGGAGGGGTTGCACAGGTGGATCCCACAAACCATTTGCTATTCCTTGAACTGACAGGTACATGCCTGCCTACAAGCTCTTGACACCTAGTTCATATCTTGATTGGAGTTTCCCCCATACTTCTGTGGCAGATTCCTTATCCCTTGACATAATGTTGTATGCCACGTCCCCAGTGAGGACTGTGATATCCTTCCTAGGATGGCACCTGTGCCCCCAGCATGCTCTGACCTGCCTCTTCTGTCACTAATAAACCTTTACTTACCTATCTTTATTGCTAATGCCCGTTTCCTCTGCTGGGCTGTAGTCAGTGTGAGGGCGGATGTCTTTGTTGTTTCTTGTGTATCTTAAGTGGGCATAGCAGTATGTAGGATGTAGTGGGCTCTTAGAAAGTAAGTATGTCAGTATGGCGGTGGATGACAGAGTCTGTGATCCAGAGTTGCATTGGCTATTTCCCACTCTTCTACTATTGTACAGCATGCCTTTACTCAGTGCAGCCCGTGGTGCCCCAGACTTAAAGCATCCCATACATTGTGTGCAGAAAAAAATATGGCTCCTCGGCTCCTGGTGCATCCTCCCTAGTGTGGTGAGTCAGAATGCATTGACAATAGCTGCCCCGTACTCTGGTCCCACAGGATTGACTCCACCCCTCACGTGCACTCTGATATCTCTTCTAAATATCATCGCGCTGTATGTTCTTACAAGGGTGCCAGACACTCAGGCATTAAGTGCTCACTGTGAGTTGGGCCACCATGTCTGATGTGATTTTTAACTTTCAGGTTAAGAGTGCTTTAGATGTAGTCCAACAAACAGGCACTTGAAAGAGTAATATGTTAAGTCCATATGACTAGCAAAGTTGATTCTGAGGCTAAAGTCTTGGTCTGGTTTGGGAGTTGTGTTGTATGTTGCCACAGCACTAGAGCAATGTGCTGTGCTCCATCAGCACAGAGCTCTCCCTCTTTTCGTGTCTTCTCACCCCAGTCCCAAGGAGATGCAGGTTCCTCCAGGTCTTACCCTCTCCTGTTATCCCACCTCCCATCCCACCCCTGGTTAGCGTTGGTATCTTCTGTAAGGCCCAGTGTTCCGAGATTACATCTCTGCTTGTCCTGTCAGGTAGCACGGGGCTGTTCCATGCTCTTGTTTGGCTCCCTCTCTCTTCCTAGTTCCATCTCTTGATGATTTCTGATTTCTTAACACTCTGTCTTTTGGCAAGTGTTGTTCTTACGTAAGTGTGATGGCAGGAGGGGGTAGGCCCTGTCCTGTGCTGTCTGATCTGGATTCTTGTATTGTCTCCTCTGGCTTTGACAGCGTCTTTGGTGCATTAAGTAGGAGCAGGTACTCCAGCTCCATTTTACCCTCTGAGATCAGACACAGATATCAGGAAATGCTGCACTCAGCCCTGCAGCTTCTCCTGGGCAGGGGTGAAAACCAAGCCTCCATCCACACCATAGTTTATAGTATTTCCACTGTCCCAAACTCTAGAGTTAACAGAGACAATGTCTGTTACCATCTGATGTTTGGAAATGTATAGAGGTGATGTCGATGATTTGTTTTGTTTTGTTCTTAAGACTTTGATCTGTTTGTCAGGTTTCTTGATCAGATAATTAATCTGCATTTCTCAAGCATCCTTAATACCCTGGTGGCCAAAAAGACCACTGTCCATTCAGTTAGTGAGGCAGACAAATTCTCTGATACTGAGTACATTTTCACCCCATTACTGCATGTTACTAAGAGCCATTGGACCTGTGTTTGGAGTGCAGAACAGTGCCGAGAACTCGCTCGCTGTCAACCTGGTCAAGGAAACCTGTTGATTGTAGGTTGGCCACCATCTGTTGGAACTTTAACTCCAAGTTGAAGAGCACGTGTCGGCTAACTGCTAGGAACTTGATATTTTTGCAAATTTTAAAAAGTCCTCCTGTTCCAATAGAACCTGTGCTTTTCAACTAAAAGTATGCCTCTCCTAAATATAAGATATTGATACACTGTTGTATTTAAGCTTAAGAATATTCTTTAAGAGACTTTTCTTTTACCTAATAATAGAAAGTGATTTGTTTGAGATCTAGCTCTGGCTAGTCACCAGTTCACTCTGTAGCCCAGCGTGACCTTGAACTCCTGATCTTCCTGCCTCCATCTCCTAAGGGCTTGGATTACAGGTGTGTGTGTGCCACACCAGGCCCAGCATTAGAAAGCAGTGTCTCCACACGTACCGTTCTCAATGAGTGTAGTTAACTGACTGAAGTTAGGTCTCAACTTCAACTCCATAAATGTCATTTGTCACCATTTGTAAATTGCTTCATTGACAAGCAAGACATGGCATCTTCTGCTCTGTCAACGTGTGTGCCCTAGAAGGGAGGGGAAAGCAGCCATGTCCTTGAGTATGGAGCAGATTAGAAACTGCTGCTGACATGGCAGCAGTGTCAGCTCACTGCCAGGCTGCTCAGTTCCACAGGTACGAGCTGGTACGGGACGGAGCTGGTAATGGATCTGTGTACTACAACTCCATTGCTGTTTCCATCTGTGCTCTCAGAGGCCAGTGAGTACTCAAGAAGGTGTGCGATGAGCCAGGCAGTGGGGGTGCACACCTTTAATCCCAGCACTTGGGAGGCAGAGGCAGGCGGATTTCTGAGTTCTAGGCCAGCCTGGTCTACAGAGTGAGTTCCAAGACAGCCAGGGCTACACAGAGAAACTCTGTCTTGAAAAAACCAAAAAACAAAAACAAAAACAAAAACAAACAAAAAACAAAGAAAGGTGTGCAATGGCTACAGGGACACCCAGGTGCCCCTGGTACAGATCAGAGCTACCTGCGGCTCCCAGAAGAAACAATGTCTATGTTCCAGACCCACCCTGATACGGTCCCACTCTTCTAGCCTCATACACGCGTTGGTGTGTCCTTGCCTGTACCTGCATTTGTGGAGTCCAGAAGACAAGCTTGCATGCCCTCCTGTGGATCACCATCCACCTCTGAAGCAGGGTCTCTCTCTCATTGGCCTGTTGTCCATCAGGTTAGGACTGGCTAGTGAGCCATAGGAACCCTTCCCGCAGGGCCTCCCCAGAGCTGAGATAAGAAGCATGTACAACTGTGCCTGGCTTTTTGCCGTGGGTTCTGGCAATTAGATCTAAGGTCTTGGGCCCACAAGGCAAGCACTGTGCCAGCCGAGCTGCCTCCCAGCCCTCTGGCTTTGTGAGGCAGGCATGGTCCCACACTCAGTCATACCCCAGCCTGTCTCCTTTCTGCTGGGACTACTGATGTGAGCACCACACTGGGTGCTCCCACTTACCTTCCAGTCCTCTGCTTTGCTGCCTGGAATAGACAGACCCCCATCGAGGCATCAGTGCTTTCTTGCCAGAGGCAAGCCTCAGTGTCCATTGGGAATATGATATACTTGGCTTTAGGGTAAGTAGGGAGGGCCATCTTGACAGCATAATGAAATTGTATAGCTCTTCTGTGGGCAAGTCTACCCACTATCCCGTTTCCAAAATGTGCTGTAGTTTAATCCTTAAACTGTAAAAAATAAATCAATAACTTTTCAGCTGGCTGATTCCATGTGGAACCTGGTGGGCTTCTGTTTGATGCTTTTCATCTCGATGAATTCCACTACAGTTTCATCTTTCTTTGTTGTTGTTGTTGTTGTTACTGTTGTTGCTCTTGTATTCAGGACCTATTTAGAACATGATTTGTTTTGTATTCTTATAGAATATTGTAAAATTGTTACTGGTAACAGTTATGTTACCAGGAAAGCTAAGGATTGGGTGACTGGCTGAGATTTTGAGTACACATCTCATGGAACAGACGGCATTTAAATTAAGAGAAGTCAGTTGGACGGAGGTGCTGAGAGTGACTGCCCAAGTATATCTGGGGAGGATACATAATTGGTTTTAGAGGACCCATAATTGATTAATCGGAAACATCACTTGAAAAGCCCATTTATAATGTTCTGAGAGCAATTTCAGAAAGCCCTAGGTAAACACCAAGCCAACTGGTACAAGTAACTTTTCATGTGGCCAAAGAGATAATCTATACCATACTAGAGAAAAAAAAAAAAAAAAGCGTTTCCCCTGCTTGCTAACATCTGCAATCCATGTGTGTTCTTTCAGGTATGAGAAGGTGCCAGTCATCCTGGTCGGGAACAAAGTGGACCTGGAGAGTGAGAGAGAAGTGTCCTCCAACGAAGGCCGCGCCTTGGCCGAGGAGTGGGGCTGCCCCTTTATGGAGACTTCGGCTAAGAGTAAAACAATGGTGGATGAGCTCTTTGCCGAAATTGTGAGGCAGATGAACTATGCAGCTCAGCCTGACAAAGATGATCCATGCTGTTCTGCCTGTAACATCCAATAGCATCCGAACGTGGCTGCCCCGGACAGGATTTGTCTAGGCTCGTAGGCAACCTTGTCTACTGCACTGCAGTCTGTGGGCTGGGTGGTGTGGGAGTCCACAGTGCACTGCAACCCTCAGGCCGATGGCCCAGCTGACACCTCTCAGTACCTGTGGGTTCCGTGACTACAGCTTCCACCTCTCTCCTCAGTCCTCTGTACACCTGCAAGCTGAAGGCACCGCCGCCAAGCTCCAGGGTGACCTCATTTGACGTGATGATGGCATTGCCATTGAGGTGACAGAAGCCACTGTTGTGTTAACTAAAAATAATCATGAGAAACCAGAAGAATTCCTATGATCACTAACAATTAAAATATTTTGTTGTCTTAAAAAAAAAAATAAAGGAGAAATATTTTCCTACAAGAGTACTGAAGTCAGGGATGGATGGAGCTTCTAGCCACTGTGTTCCATCCCAATAAGACAGCACTGCAGGGAGACTCTGCCCAGCTGACACACTTCTAGTTTCCAAATTGATGCCTGATCGTAGCTGTTATCCTAATTCGTGACACGAAACTCACTCACATACCAGTCCTCAATAGAGTAAAAGTCAGAACAAGGCTGTGTGCAAAACCCAATCTGGCTTTAGAATTGGTTGAGTCACATGCTCTGCCACAGAAAAGAGTCTCTCATGGGGGGTTATGAGAATTGAGTTGTACACCCACCCTCTGTTAACGGAGCAGGTATGGTCTAATTTACTGAACAAGAAAAAAGCAACTGGGATGGAGAGCCCAGCCTTACTAACAGGCCTTGTAGCCGATTAACCACCGCAGAAGGAAAATGAAGCCATGTTACACCCACACGCTTCCGTTTGCAGACACCCCATAGGACAGTACAAACATCTGGCTGTGTGTGTGTGTGTGTGTGTGTGTGTGTGTGTGTGTGTGTGTGTGTGTGTTCGTGAAAGTCCTTTAAGGGCCATGGTTGCCATAGGACCCTTGGCTCACCTGCTTTGGAAATCCAGTTTGCTGTATCACAGCTTTATTGTAGGCATTAAAAAAAAAAAAAAGATTGGATAACCTATGAAATAATTTGATCTTAGAAGTAGAGTGTAAATTATTTTACGGAGGGAAGGGACACAAAACCTCTTGTCTTCCCTTTCCTGGAGAATCATGGGAGCTTTTCATGTGTGCATCCCACCCTGATGGCTGAAGTGGCTGGCACACTGCCTGAGTGAGTCCTCTGTTTCAAAGGGTGCTTAAGCTCCAGAATGTTTGGTTCTCGTGGCTGTGATGTGTTTATCATTTGCATGAGTAATGGCACAGGAAAAGTAAATTCTATTCAGGAGTTTCACAGTCGAGTGTGGAAGGGTTCTTCTCACCTCCCTTAGAGGCTTAAGTGTTGGTGAGTGTCTTGATCTTGCCCTCTGAAGATCAGTATGACCTTCAGAACTGCAGTGTCACTGAGCCTGGATGCACTTAGGCTCCACGGTCTCGAGCAAGTAACCACTTAGTCTCGTGTGTACCAGAGAGAAGAGTGTGTTTGTGTGTGCATGTGTGTTTCTCGTTCGTAAGAATTTGGCACAATTCAGAGGCTATCGCCTCGACTGAGAATCTATACTGCAGAACAATGTATAGGCAGGCATTTTTTTAAAATTATTAGTCTCTTACAAGCCATTGGAATCCCCCCAACCCCAAGTATTTAGTAGCTGGCTTTAAGTTTACAAGATGGGGGACAAGGTCAATGGTGTTTGTCATATGTGAGAAATAAAAAAAATAAATAAATAATGTGGGTAAACCCAGGTTGTGGGTGTTAGAGTGTCTTTGAGAATTCCTGATCTGCAGCGCCATCTTCTCCACTGAGGAAGTACCACATTTTATAGGACAGAAAGTCCTAACAGTTTCCTTGACACAAAGTTTATTATGTAAAAGTTGATTTTGACTCAGATACATTGAAAAAGTACTGAAGAAGTACGTTTCATCTCCTGAAGTAGAAATATTAGTGTGTTGACCTCTGAGGCCTCTAACTTGTCTGACTAATTCTGATTTTTAGAATCCCATAATGAACAGCAGTTTATGATATTGCATATTAGAAGAAGCTGTACAGACCCCACAGCTTTACGTCATGGATGGCCCATGCAAACATGGAAAGGGTGTGAAGCATGAGAAAGCTGGGCAAGGTGTGAAGTGGGAGCGTTCGCCAGGCTTTTAGGCAGACTCTTCCTAAGGCCCAGCGTTTACACCGGCCCTTCATTTGCCCAGGCATGGCTTCCCCAAGCCAAAATGTGCCACACCCTCTCCCTGTTCCTCTGGTTCAAGTCTGACTGATGGTTGTGCATGATGTTTGCCAAGATGGGGATAAAAACCCAAGGACAGGAAAAAGACACTTGTCAGCACATGAAATGGTGGGAGGCAGAGGAGAGCCAGCCCGTCCGCCTAGCAACTAGATAAATGAAAGTTTGTTCTTACATGCCTTAAAAATATTATGGTTTGACCCAAAGACCCACTATTTCTTTAGCTATTATTTGGTTTTCTCTGATTTGTTTTTTACTTTTCACACAGAGCCAGGTTTTTTGTTTTGTTTTGTTTTAGGTTTATTTCTTTTATGGTGTAACTTGCGGGTTCTTTTAAGCTGTGGCAGCGACGGTAACCAACGCCTTTCCGCTCCTCAGCTTCCACAAGAGAAGCATCTGCTGGAAAGCCTTGTAGGTGTTTCCATACACCACGAGATGGGAAGCCTTGTAGGTGTTTCCATACGCTGCAAGAGGTGCTTTGAAGCGCCTGCCCTTTGCTTTGTAGAATTAGGGCCTGGCAGGGCACTCCAGTTGCTGTCACTCTCTGATGTTTGCTTTTTGTGTCGCCCGAGGACAGCTGTGGTGTGCTGCCCAGTGCGACTGTTGCTGCTGGTGAATGCGAAGGTGCTTTGTCCTCCACTGCTGTTGGGTTGCTTAGTTCCTCAGTTTCTCCATCAGTAGCCACCCCTCTCCCCTCCCTCCCCCCATTAGCACTGGCTCAGCTTTAACTGTCTCCTCAGCCAATCAGATGTTAAAGACGATGGGGGTCCTCTTGTTTAATTTGTCCTCGTGTATCTATTAAACCTCGATCAGGGTTTCTAGAATGGCTGCAGTAGATTTTGAAAACAGACTTACCGTTATCAATTTGGGGTTTCCCAGAGATCCAGTTCACAGTTAATTGTTGAACTCTAATACAACTGACCATTTAAAAGTGAACAACAGCTTATTGTTTTGTAACAGTGTCGGGTAAGCCCTGACATTTCAATTGAAACATGAATTGTCATTATAACTCAATGCAAATTCAACAGTTGTATTTGGAGTTAAATTATTTTAACAAATAAATTTATTTAATGAAAGTCTGGCTTGTGTTCGTTGCTTAAACTTGTGCAGTGTATTCACAATATACAGAATGCACCATACACTCTTCATAAAGCCACATAATGCACCAGACGCTCTTCATAAAAAACCCCTGACTCCAAACTGACCACAGGCTCATTCCATAGGAAGGGAGGGTGACTGGTCATTTTCCTGCCTTTAAAATAGCATAAGGAAGGTTTGAAATCAGCATAAACACCTATCCTGATATTTTCTTTTCCTTACCTTAAACATAGTTGGTTAATTTGGAGATTTTAGGTAATTCACATTAATTAACATTGGCCTTATGGTCCTGCCAGCACCACTGGAATCACCTAGCAATGAACTGAGGCAGAGTTTTTGTCTTCAGAGCATGTGGTCTGAGGTACCAGAAGCTAAAGGCTGCTGTGCTGTGGGGTTGGTGTGGTCTATATGGGGTCCTCCTGGGCAGTGAGCCTATGGGTCTGGGGGTGTGGCTTGGTCTAAGTGGGATCCTGCTGTGCTGTGGGGCTGGTGTGGCCTCTGGGGTCCTGCTGTGCTGTGGGGCTGGTGTGGCCTCT
>NW_022196915.1:105442682-105447504 GCF_008632895.1 Mastomys coucha
TGGGGCTGGTGTGGCCTCTGGGGTCCTGCTGTCCTGTGGGGCTGGTGTGGCCTCTGGGGTCCTGCTGTCCTGTGGGGCTGACGTCTATATGGGCCTCTGAACGTTGACAGATGCTGATGTTGGGTGTGGCTTCAGCTGTTCTGATAAGGCGTCTATTCATCCCCTGCCCATTTAAAGATTGCCTTTGGTTGTGTGCGCTTCAGTCTCCTGTCAGCGTTCCAGCGGCTGAGAAGCTTCATTGTTTTCGAATATAAGAACGATTTGAATGAGCATAACAGAGGCACTGTAGGCTGAATGTCAGACATTTCAAGGAAAATGCCTATATTTTAATAATCAGTGTCTGCTGACTGGCTTCACAGTCCATTTGAAGTGTTTAGAAGGTATACTTATCAAGTTCTTACTTTAGCTGAGGGAATAGCTGAGACCAAAAAGGAATACTCTGAAACTCTATCAAGTTTACATTTACTGTTTCTTAAAGGTGCATACATGGCTGAAGGAGTTAGGAGCCAACCGGGAACAATCCCTGCTAGCCTGAGGACCTGTGAGCCTGAAAATGTCAGAGTCCCAGGAGAAGCGATGGACGTTTTAAAGCAGCTATATGGCCGTGTAAATACGTTGGCTTTTTGTTTGTTGCTATTATTTTGCTTAGATTTCCTACACATTTCGTGATACCTGAACCTACTGGTGGCACACCTTCTCCAGTTCACTATTAGATTTTAAGAGAATTGAGTGTCTCCTAGGTACTCTGATAAATTATTATATTCTTCACATATTTCCCTAAAACATCTTCATGTTACCTCCTGAGAATGCCTTCAAGACTTGTTAACCCACAAAAAGGTGGAAGGCAGACAGCTCAGGAGATTAACTACAAAAGGACTTGTTCAGCATTTGTACATTAAGAGAAAGAAACACAGGGGGTGATATTTGTGTCCAAGCAAGAGTACCCCTCACACTTCAGAGTTTATTCTGGAGCCAACTGTGGGTGCCTGTGGCCTAGGCACACAGATTCAGGTTACCCCAAATACAGTTTTTCAAAGTGGCACAATTTCATCATTAGATCAAGGCTCATTTCACAAATGCTTGGTGGGTTACAGCAGTTGAGAACTGGCTGCCATGGGCCTCAGAGACTGATGACATTCTTAGCCCTTGTGTCAGTGAGTTGTTAGTGGTCTGTTAGTCCATGGTGTTTGCCTGATGTCACAGGGACAGAAGTTAGCTCAAACACAGAGATGGGGAGTGAAAAACTGTCAAGGGGGCTGAAGATAGCCCAGAATAAGTTGGTTCTCTATCTGCCCCATTCCAGACCTGCACAGGCAGGGAATCCTTCACAGCAATGAGGCTCTTTTTCTGGAAACTTAGGTCACACGTGGCTTGCTTGACTTCAGTCTAGTATGAGCCCTCACTATTTCAAAGATGCAGAAGGTATCCAAGATTCCCTTGTGCTCTTCGTATGTACAATTGAAGAGTGACTGTGTTTTATGTTCGACTTGCTTTAACTTGCAGGAAACCAGGTTCTAGTGAAATCAGGAAGGGAAAGTCAGTCCAGCTCCCAGAAGTGACTGATTTTGCTGCCCACCATCCTTACTGTGGACAGCCTAGATGGCAGCCCACGGGACACACAGCCTGTGGCAGAGCTGAGGTGCAGAGCCAAGCTTTTCTGTTCCTCGGGATCTTACACTGTAGCCCAGGTCAGCCTCAGACTTACTGCCTCCTCTGCCCCCGTCTTCTACATTCCAGGGGTGTGCAGGTGCGACTCATCACTTCTGACTAATTGAAGCTTTTAAATGACATTTCCCCCACTATTACTTCTCATGCTTAAGTAGAATCTGTTCACTGCTGCCTCGGCGGCTCTTACATCTCAAGAGTTACTCTGTAAGTTAGCCCTGGGCAGGCCATGGAGGCAGAGGCATGTATGTAGCAACCCAAATACTGAAAACATCCAAGTCCCATCTACCCGCTATTTTCTTTTCTTTTTTCATTTCTTAAAAGGTCCATACAAATGAGCCTCCTGGGAAGAAATAGTGTGTGACTCCCATGCACGTGTATGTTGAGACCTTAGATCACGAGTTATGACTAAAATAAAATGAAATAAAAAATATAAAACAAAGCCTGTTCACTCATTGCATAATATGTACAGATGACTGTTTTGTCATCAACACCACAGGCAACAAAACTGTCCTGGACTTGACACCAGGACAGTAAGGTGGCTACCATTCGCCAGTGTCTGCCTCTTAGAGCCGCATTGCCGCAACCTTGAGTTTGTGGCTGGAGGGGAAAAGAGCAGACAGAAATGACTGGGCCACTGAAACCACACCAGGGAGCCAAGACAGAGACTTCTTGGGAAAGCCCAAGGCAGACTCTTTAAGCCAGGCCTGGCAGTAACCTTCACTGAGGAATGTGATTGTAAAGGGAAACTAATGTAATAGTTCATGTTTTCGTGGAATTTCAAAGAGCAGCTGAAAATCCATCATATTTTAAATGTGCAGTTCCTAATGTCCCTTTACTTATAAAACAACAAAAAAACAAAACCAATATTATTACATTTATTTGTGTGTGTGCGTATGTGCATGTGGCATAAGTGTGTGTGTGCGCGTGCGCGCACGCACACGCGCGTGCCAGTCAGAGGACAGCTCTGGATGTTGACTCTCTTCTTCCACACCATAGGTCCAAAGGAGCTATCTCACATTGCTGGGCGAGGCAACCGGAGCCTTTAGTGGTTGAGCCGCCATCCCTCCAACCCCTAACGTTCCTTTAAACAGTCATGTCTCACAGCGACTTGCGGTCTCCATCCTGAACAATCTGTCTTACATGGTAACACATCCTTGGCCTATGGGAGAAAATATCAGTACAGGTAAAGTGTACCAGAACTGAACACAGTAGCCACCCTAACCACTCTTCCCTAGTGACAATCGGATGCGTTCTCTGTTGCCAAGGAAACTGCCTTGGGAGGTCCTCCTCCAAGATCCACAGTTTTGAACCTTAAAGAAACAGAATTCAGCTGGCCTGCAAGATCCACTGCTCTCACCACTGCAGGTAAGGCGAAAGGTGTTCGCTTCCACGAATTCTTTCTAGATGGAAAGTTTTCTTTATTGGCATTAGTTTACCTGACACAGCCGATGCCCGATATGGCAGCAACGACTACATCACCTCACACGGAACTATTGTAAATTAAAATAAAATTACTATAAATTAAAGTTATTGAATTGAAGAAACTGTGATGTTCTTAGCACTAGCCAAACTGCAATTCACACAAGCTACATGAGTGCTGTGTGTCTCCATCACCACAGAAATTCTAATAAATTCTAATAAAAACTATCATATTTTGTCTATCCAGAAACAGACTGAGCACACATCTGCAGGATTCATATAAGAGTGTGCCACCTGAGTGGTCGGTCATAAATGCTCACAGACTCAGAGAGGCTGACGCTCTAGTTAATACTGTGGTAATCTTGAGACTCTAGAAATCTGTGCGTTGGGGGGGGGGGGTTGTGTGTGTGTGGGTATGGTGTTCTTGTATAAATGAGTGTTCATGTAACCTTGGATGTCATCCTTGCGGAGCCATTAACCTTCTAGCCTCCTTTACACAGGTCTTAGGACCTGGAACACACCAGGTGACTGTTGCGTGAACCCTGGAGAGCTACCTTTCTCAGCCTCCCCAGCACCAACTACTAAAGCACCCACCATACCAGCTCTTTTTAGGTGGCTTCTGGGGCTCAAACTCAGTTCCGCATGCTTGTGACGAAGTCCAGTCCACCACCTTGATTCTTGATGTGGGGATCTTGAACATACACACTGGGCTTTGCAAATGATGTAGACAGTCCTGCACAGACAGACAAGGGTGAACTCTCAGCCTCATTTCTATTTAGATAGTAAGGACAGACAGTTGGCATATGAGAAAACATCCAAGTGCCCAGAATCCTTTGGGCCAGCTCAACAGAGACCCTTCGAGGTGATTCAGCTTTAAGTAACATATGTTCTCAGGAATGGAAAAGCCTCAAGTGGTTTCTGGAAACTCCAACCTAAGGACGAATGCAGGTTCTCTAGCCGGTGGTCGATAACATGGCTGCTGCTTTGCCCAGGTGTGCTTCTGCCCCCTTAAGCAGGCTTGACAGTGCCTTGCTTTTACACTTTAACCTAATCTGTTTTATTCTTCACCTATTTGTTTCTTTATTCTTGTGATCACACACCATAAACATGAGGCATTTTATTTGGTAATTAAACATTGTTGAAAGACCCTGACTGAAACACAGTGCAGCACACACCAGCTTTTGCCATCTGGTAAAAGAGAGCTTGAGGCTAACCCAGCACTAACAACAGATACATTGAAACCAAAAGCAGCCAGAGTGTTACCAGGCACTTCACTGGTAACTCGCCATGATTTCCACCATCACATAAAACAACAATGACTCTAATCTCAGTCTGTTGAGATTCATCTATTGTCCAGTGAAGATAAAGGTCTTCCAGACCAAATGGTTCTCCCTTTTTTTTTTTTTCCAAAAACATACTAATTTCAAGTTCAAAGAAACATGGGCACATGGAGTAGTAGCATTAAAAACAACAATATGGCTGGGCTGGTGTCACCTCATCAGAGGTGAGGAGGAACCAACATCTGTCCCAACACCGGGAGTAACTGGGACCATCGGGACCAGGCACAGAGGAACTACTCCAGCCCAGTGACTCGGGTTCCTTCCAGTCTGTCTGGGCTGGGGTCCAGAGCAGACCTTGGGCACAAGCTCCACAGACAGTCCCACAATATACAGGGGGGCGGCAAGCGTAAGAAAATAAACAACACAAACCAAGGTCACTTGCCATCATCAGAACC
>NW_022196915.1:105447514-105460338 GCF_008632895.1 Mastomys coucha
AACAGAATACAAGAAACAGAAGAGAGAATCTCAGGGGCAGAAGACACCATAGAAAACATTGATTGACACAACAGTTAAAGAAAATGCAAAAAGCAAAAAGCTCCTAACCCAAAACATCCAGAAAGTCCAGTACACAATAAGAAGACCAAATGTAAGGATAATAGGTATAGAAGAGAGTGAAGATTCCCAATGTAATGAGCCAGCAAATATCTTCAACAAAATTGTAGAAGAAAACTTCCCTAATCTAAAGAAAGAGATGCCCATGAACATACAAGAAGCCTACAGAACTCCAAATAGATTGGACCAGAAAAGAAATTCCTCCCGGCACATAATAGTCAAAACACCAAATCCACTAAGCAAAGAAAGAATTTTAAAAGCAGTAAGGGAAAAAGGTCAAGTAACATATAAAGGCAGGCCTATCAGAACTACACCAGACTTCTCACCAGAGACTATAAAAGCTAGAAGATCCTGGGCAGATGTCATATAGACCCTACAAGAACACAAATGCCAGCCCAGGCTACTATACCCAGCAAAATTCTCAATTACCATAGATGGAGAAAACAAGATATTCCATGACAAAACAAAATTTACATAATATCTTTCCACAAATCCAGTCCTACAAAGGATAATAGATGGAAAACATCAACATAAGGAGCAAAACTACACCCTAGAAGAAGCAAGAAGGTAATCTTTCAACAAGTCCACACAAATCTAATTCCACCTCTTACAACAAAAACAACAGGAAGTAACAATTACTTTTTCTTAATATCTTAATATGAAAATTAATATTACCAACATATCCTAATTGATTGAAATCCAATAATATGAGGAATTAGAGATTTGTTGATTGTCATCCAATGGTCTCTCTAATTTGGTAATTGGAGAAATAGGTACAACATTGTACAATCTATCTACACGCTTTCAGCTTGTTTGTTTGTGACAGTGTCTGGCTGTGTACAACATAAGGGTCTTGAAATCTTGCTTCTCCTATCTGAGCCTCTCTATTAGTATTATTTCATGTCTTTACACTATACTGTGGTTTTTAGAACAGCTTATATATTTCAAAAGTATTTATATACCCAAAAGAAACATAGACAATTGACTTGGGAGGGGGCTTGTAGGAGAACAACAAAGAGTGAGACTGAATGTTTTACTTGACAATTGTAACTCTTTTTTTTTCCCCCTCAGGGTTTCTCTGTGTTGCCCTGGCTGTCCTGGAAGTCACTCTATAGACCAGGCTGGTCTCGAACTCAGAAATCCGCCTGCCTCTGCCTCCCAAGTGCTGGGATTAAAGGCGTGCACCACCACTGCCCGGCCATTTGTAACTCTTGTATCAAGTTTCAAGAAGAGGACTTTATAAGTTACTCTTTCTCTGAGAAGAGAGAGAGCTAATATGAGCTAATATGTTTACAGTTATTTAAAATTTATATTGAGAAAAATGTATTTTCACTATGCTGTAGATGAGCATCTACATAAGACTGTTAAATTGATTGTTGTTTTATATCAAACAACTTTTATAATACTTATTTTTATTGTTATAATATTTTATAAATTTTAAGGAATATGACAAAAAAGATATTGTAGGTATTGAAGGGGGGTCTCTTGGAGGAGTGGGGGTACAAAAGGAAAACCAGAATGTGATTTAATTCTATTTACTTAAAATATGTTTTTAAATGTTAAATTCAGATAAATTGAAATCATGTAACTTTTCTCATTATAATGCAATAAAACTTAAAAAAAAAAGAATGTTCATACATCCAAAATACTGGAAACCATCCAGTTTCCCTTGAAACAAAAATAGAAAACGAGGGGCCAGTTGTTAAGAGTATTGGCTCCTCTTCAAGAGGACCCAAGTTCAATTCCTAGCACTCACATGGCAGCTCAAGACTGTCTGTAACTCCAGTTCCAGGTGATAAAATGCCCTCATACAGATATGCAGCATGCAGCCAAAACACCAATGCATATGACTTAAAAATAGATAAATTATTAAAAAATAGAAAATGAATGGAGTTGTGGCTGTGTGTGAGAGCACCTGGTCAGCATGTCCTGGGTCCTGGATTGGATCTACAGCCACCACTTAAAATCCAAAATAGCACAGAGAAACCATGTCTGGAAAAACCAAAAAAGAAAAAAGAAAAAAAGTCATATCACTGGAACACTACTAAGCAAAACTACAACATAGATAAATCTTTACCATATTACATTGTAGCTCAGAGGGCTACGCAGCTTGCTGCTAAACTGATGAACTGAGTTTAAAACTGGGAGAGAGCAGGGCTTGGCAGTGCATGCCTTTGATCCTAGCTCAGAAGGCAGAGGTAGGTGGATCTCTGTGAGTTCAAGGCCAGCATGGTCCAGGACAGCCTGGGCTGTTACAAAGAGAAACCCCGTTAGCATCAGGACATCCAAAGCCTGTGGTGATGCATGGGTGGGTCCACAGACCTGTTGCCAGGGCAACAGTCACCATATTCCCAGAATCCATTGGGCTCACCTCCCACCCTTACCTGTGGCCACTGCAGTCACAACCCATATATATATACACAGGGAACATTCCTCCATCTTTCTCTCTTCCCCTCCTCTCTTTCCACTCTACTGTCCCCTCTCTCCCTCTCAATTAAACCTCTTACACGTGGGAAAAGAAAAGAAAAGAAACAACAATATGTCGAATACTGAGGTCATTTTCAGGTACCTTGGGATTTAATTGCATGATGGGTCACTTTTAGTTATGTTTGAGTTGAACTAACTTTCACATTGATGTTGCTGTTGTATTCCCTGATTTTGTGTAACCTACAAATGTATCAAATGGCATGAGGAAGACCCACTGTGAATCAATTTGTATAATTACAAAGGCAGGACCAGGAAGGAAGAAAACACTTGCAGCTTGTGGCCTCTTGGCTAAGAAAAGTCTCCCAAGGCCCATGTATTTGAACACCTTGTCCTCAGTTGGTAGCATTGCTTAACGATGTGCTTCTCCCTGGCTGGGGAAGCACACATCACTAGGGACAGACTTTGAAGGTCCATAGACTCACTCTATTTATGCCCTGTGATTGCAGCTGAGGATGCAAGCTCTCATCAGCTAACCTGCCTCTCTGCCATCATGAGTCCTTCTCTGGAACCGTAAGCCAAAACAAACCGTGGTTGGTTGTTTTGATAAGGTGGTTTTGGTCAAGGTGTTTATCACACAATAGAAAGTAACCAGTGCTGTACCTAACGACCTGAGCTCAGTCTCCTGAACCCACAGTGGAAGAAGAAAGCCAGCTCCTAAAAACTGCCCACTAACCTCCACCTGCACCATGGCATTTGCCTGCACTTGTACACCACACACACACAGAGAGAGAGAGAGAGAGAGAGAGAGAGAGAGAGAGAGAGAGAGAGAGAGAGAGAGTGCACACGCAGAGACATGCACACACACACATACACAAACAACAACAATAATAAATTCATCTTAAATTGCAGAGCCAGAGATGCTCATGCTGGGAGTTAAACTGTCCTATAAGATGGAGCCTCAAGTTTCAGTATTGTGTAGGGGAGAAAAGTTTGCAAAATGCACAAGTCACCTATTGACTAGGAAACAAAGACAAAGGAAAGATAGTAGGAAAGTAAGTTACCAGCCGCAATGCGTGCCAGATAGTCTCGATTTTTTTAAAACAATGTCCTCCCACTCACTGAGTTCCCTGGCAGCCAAAGACAAGAGGAAAGCAAGACTATAATACTGAAGTGTTCTTGTGATAAAGAGTCGACCCTGGGTGTTTGTAGCCAGTGCTTCCTTGGGTCCTCTGAAAGGCACACTGTGAATAACCTACCCTAAGATCCCGTGTCTGCAAGGGATGGATGCCCACGGTTATTGGCCTGATCCCTGGATCTGGATGTGTGTTACAACTCTTCTTGTTGACGGTACCCAGCCTAAGATCCCGTGTCTGCAAGGGATGGATGCCCACGGTTATTGGCCTGATCCCTGGATCTGGATATGTGTTACAACTCTTGTTGACCGTACTGTTCAGGAGATGGCTTTTTACTCTTCCATAAGGGTCAAACTTTGACAAATTTGGCGTAGGGATTCCAGGAAGATGACAGATATCGTTTATTTCTCACACCAGGCACAGTGATAATATCAGTGTGGTAAGGGGCCGTGAAGGGCTCAAGGAACGGACTCAGAGTTGAGTGGTATCTCCGCTATCCCAGATCCCAGCCAAGAGCTGGGCGTGTATTCATGTTCTCAGCTTGGGAAGCTGCTGCTCACCAACGCCAGGAGTGACTTTACTGAGTCCTGGTCTGGAATATTATGATCGTAATGAGAGGTGGAAATAGCTTGTGTAATGGAAAATAATGGAGTGAGGGATAAATCTAATTAGGAAATAACCAGTTGTAATCTTACCTCAGAAGACCGACACACTTAGGGAAATGCATTTTAAAGTAGAATTAAACAATAGGATATTGCAGCATTTGTTCAAATTTGTATGTCTGATTTCAAAGCTACAATAGCTGCTGCACCTTTCAGGGAGCATATCCTTGCTTCTAATGCCTGGTTAAACTGCACATGACAGTACTGGAAACTAAAAGCTGACTGAATGTAGCAATCAAAGTGGGAGCCACACTCAGATGATCCCTATAACAATGGCATGATCACATACATGTATATGCATCTCATACACACACACACACACACACACACACTTTTAAAGGAAAAATACTAGAGATAATCTTTATATGGTGAAGGAATGTATCCCATGATTCCTCTGCCCCAAGATGTCTCTGCCCCATGATGCCTCTGCCCCATGGTTCTTCTGCCCTGTGATGCCTCTGCCATTGCTATTTAAAATTATTCAAGAAATCTTACCAAATCCAGTAAAACAAGAAAAAGATATGAAACAAATAAGAAATAGTAGAAATTAAAGAAAAATATTATAGGTGCAAACACATTTGGAAAACATTTTTTTAATTGTTAGAAGAGTGATTTAACTAAAAATAACAAAGTAAATCTACTGAAGTTGGTGCCACATGTACTCAGTTAAATGAAAATTTTGAAAACTCATTCCATTCCCCCACCCCCAACATCAAACAAAATGTCATTTTAGGGTATTGATAAAACAATGATAGAGCTTTGAACATAAGTTAAAAGGGAGTATCAGAAAAATTTAATGACATTCAAAAAGGTCTTGGTCCTTGGTTTTAAAATAGTTGCTATGAAACAAAAAAAAAAAAACCGAATCAAGTGGAAACTGAATAAAATATTACAGAGAATCGAGCCTGTTGACTCTGCTCTGGATGTGTTCGGGTTACAGGCAAGTGGTGAAGCTTCCTAAACAGTCTCTTCAGCGGGCAATGACTGTGGCATGCAGCTGGGACTAAGGAGATCAGTTCATCCCATGCAGCTGGGACTAAGGAGATCAGTTCATCCCATGCAGCTGGGACTAAGGAGATCAGTTCATCCCAGCATCATGGCTGCTGCGGTTTGCTTACTGTTCTACCTGAAGTAAGCACTCAGTGGGAGGGAACAAGCACCCAAAGTGGATCGTATTTCAAATCTGGTGAAGCAAATAACTTACAGAGAAGTCGCACTGATTTATCTATTCAAAAGACACCAACTTCTGAGTGTGATATATCTCAGTGGACCCGAAGATGTGAAGTATTGAAGGGTGCAGCATCTGTCAAGAGCCTCGATGTGGTCCCCGGCTTTAATGGGGTAATCTTATGTCTAGGACTGTAACTCAAGGAAAGAGTGTTGATAGGGATAAATACATTAGTTGCTGCATCATCTATAGCAGCTCAGATGTGGAACTGGCAAACTATTAAGTAAAACTCGGTGTTGGAACTGGAGAATACATCAGGCTATAGATGCTTATGCAAATAAAGGGCTATAAATAGATCAACATTTAAAGACACCTGCCGCCAAGCCTGACCACCTGAGTTCAATCCCCGGAACTCACATGATGGAAGGAAAGAACTCTCTTACAACATTGTCTCAGAACCGCCACGTGTGCACTTTAGCACATGTACAGACACACATCCCTCCAACACTCATGTACACACAAAATAAATTACTCTAATTAAAAAAGATTTATGATTGACCCAGTAAAATGAATGTTTCTACTCTATAACCAAACTTTTGTAAATTAAGCCCAATAACCCATACATGTCATAAATAAAATACAATTGTTTATTGGAGATTCTTGAATAGAAAGCTAAATATTTAAAATGATTTTGTTTACAACATGATAGTTGATATTAAAAATAAGTATCGCTGGGTAGTGGTGGTGCACGCCTTTAATCCCAGGATTTGGGAGGCAGAGGCAGGCAGATTTCTGAGTTCGAGGCCAGCCTGGTCTACAGAGTGAGTTCCAGGACAGCCAGGGCTATACAGAGAAACCCTGTATACAGGGTCAAAAAACAAAAACAAACAAACAAACAAACAAAAAGTATCAAGTATTGAAGCATGTTGACCTGTGGGTCTTTATGCTAAAATGCACACAGAGCAGGTTGTTAGAAAATCAGAACTCTGCAGGGCCTGGGAGAATTTGGGGCCATAGCAGAACATATTCGTGTTCACATTCATGGTCATTAGGCTCGTCAGGGAGAGTAAATGAGGCAAAACAAGTCATATACATAAAATATTCAGAAGTGTATAAGGAGATTAATATAGAAAAGGAAATCAATGTGGAAAGTGCTGGTTGGCACTGAGATTTCTCACCTGTTAGCCCTAGGCTCTGGAGTCATCTTGCTAGAAGAACAGCTAAGACATTGACTGCTAGCATGTGGACCTGTATTTTGGTCCAGAGTTGTGTTGGATTAATCACCCAAGAGTGGAGAGGGGAGGAGAGCGTCTGGATTTGGCAGACAGAGTGGAAGCACTGCAAACAAGGAAGCTGGGGCAGTGAAACTATCAGTTGAGTGCAAGGAGGCGAAGCTCAAAGGCAAGGAGCCCACATGGCTGAAGAGCTCTGAGGGACCACCGTCCTTGTCCTTGTTGCTAGGTGGAGACAAACTACCTATGCTTGTGACTTGCCCTGGTCTCTTCTCAGAAGGATTTTTAAAACATTACAATCACAAGGATTAAAAGTGAAAAGCTTCCAGCCTTGGTTTTGCAACATGCTAGACAAGTATGCCAAGAATTATTTGCCAAAGATAAATCAAGTTGAACTCACTTTTGTTGAAATGTTACATGTCACTTTGAAGAATAGAGGAAGATATCAGGAAACTGAACATGTAAAAACCTGATGCTATCTGGCTGAACTTGGCAGTCTCACAGGTTTTGTTTTGGTTTTGTTTTTTTAAGATTTGTTTAGTCTTATTTTATGTTTGTGTGTGAGTGCCTGCAAGTATGTATGTGTATGTATGTGCATTTTGTGGGTGCCTGGTGCCCTCAGAGACCAGAAGATGGTATCAAATCTCTGGAACACGAGTTGCAAGTGGTTGTGAGCCTCATTCTGTGTTTGCTTGACTCTGAGCCCAGGTCTTTTGCAAGAGCAACTCATGTTATTAATTTAGCGAGAGTCTCACTATGAAGCTCCAGCTGGCCTGGAACTCATTACGTAGACTAGGCTGACCTCAAACTCACAGAGATCCAACCAAGTTGACCCTGGAGATCTCCAGGGTCCCTACTCTTGCAGATCTTTTCTCTCTAGCCCTGTGTTCCAAAAGTTCTTATCCACCCAGTCTGTTTATACCCTTGTATACATCTCCTATCCTCAGGGGAGAGCTGAGTTCCCTGCCAATGCTGAAAGTTCTGTCCCTGTGGCACATTTGGTTGATAGAGTGTTGTAGCTCATTTGTCATCATACAGTCTTTCAAAGACCACTGCTTTTTGTTGACTGGTTTCTAGCATCTTAACAGATCATGTCCCATCTTTCCCCCATTTTTTGATTGCTGAAGGTGGGAGAATAAGCTTACTTCTTGTTATTTCATCTTTGCTGGAAGCAAAATCTAGGGTTCATTTTTCCTTTCCTTCACGTGACACTTAATAATTTTGATATATTTCCTACTATGTTACTATTCTCTTTCAAGTTACTATTTTTTTTTTCTGTGAAAGAAGAGAGATATAGAGACAGACAGAGAGAGACAGAGACAGAGAGACTGCTTTTTATTAGGAGTGATTATTATTTTTGACAATCTCATTTTATAATCTTAGAAGTCGTGCTGCCTTCAGTTTAACAACTGTGAACTGGGCACTCAGGTCTCCTTCACTATTGTTTCACATGAAGCTGAAGCTCTCTTCCTCAACAATGTTTTAGATGTTGACACTGTTTAAATTTCTTCTCACATGCTACTTTTTCTTCTATATTCAGGTTGACTCTGAAGACATTATTATTGCTACTACTCACAAACACATACTCTGATAGATTCCACTTACCAAAATTGAATCTAGATCAGATAAACAATCTAAATAGTCCTATAACCCCCCTAAGGAAATAGAAGCAGTCATTAAATGTCTCACACATGAAAAAGACCAGGGCCAGGTGGTTTTTGCACAGAATTCTACCAGACTTTCAAAGAGCTATTGCCAATACATCTCAAATTATTCCACAAAATAGAAACAGAAGGAGCATTGCCAAACCCATTCTATGAGGCCACAGTCACCCTGATACCTAAATCACACAAAGACTCAACAAAGAAAGAGAACTACAGACCAATTTCTGTTGTGAACATTGATGCAATAATACAAAAAGAAAGAAAGAAAGAAAGAAAGAAAGAAAGAAAGAAAGAAAGAAAGAAAGAAAGGAAGAAAGAAAGAAAGAAAGATAGATAGATCACTACCCAGATCTAAGTATACATCAAAGACCTCATCTACCATGATAAAGTAGGCTTCATCCCAGGATGGAGAGGTGGTTCAATATATGAAAACCCAAAAACACAATCCACTATATAAACAAACTGGAACAACAACAATAACCACATGATCATCTCATTAGATGCTGTAAAAGCCTTTGAGAAGATCTTCATGTTAAAAGTCTTGAAGAGATCAGAGATTCAAGGCGCATACCTAAACACAACAGAGGCACTATACAGCAAGCCAACAGCCAACATTAAATCAAATGGAGAGAGACATAAAGCAATTACACTAAAATTGGGGACAAAACTGTCTACTCTCTTTTCTCTTTATTTCTTTTATCTCTCTTTATCTAAAGTTTTAGCCAGATCAGTAAGACAACTAAGGGAGATCAAAGGGATGCAAAATGGCAAGAATTTGCAAGTCAAAGTATCACTGTTTGCAGATGATGTGATAGTATACATAAGTGACCCCAAAATTCTACCAGACCTCCTACAGCTGATAACAACTTCAGCAAAGTGGCTGGATACAAAATTAACTCAAACAAATCAGTAGCCTTCCTTTATACAAATGATAAAAGGGCTGAAAAAGAAATTAGGAAATCACACCCTTCACAATAGCCACAAATAATATAACATATCTTGATGTAACTCTAACTGGAGATGAAATACCTGTATGACAAGAAATCCAAATCCCTGAAGAAATAAATTGAAGAAGCTATCAGAAGATGCAAAGATCGTGCATATTCATGGATTGGTAGGATTAACATAATAAAAATGGCCATCTTACTAAAAGCAATCTACAGATTCAATGCAATTCCCATCAAAATTCCAACTCAATTCTTTACAGACCTTGAAAGAGCAATTCTCAACTTCATATGGAAGAGAAAAACCCAGGATTGCTAAAACAATCCTGTACAATAAAAGAACTTCTGGAGGCATCAGCATCCCTGACTCCAAGCTGTACCACAGAGCAATAAAAGCTGCATGGACACAAAATTTTAAAGTAACATTTCTTTCTTTTTTTTCAGAAAATGGAAGATAGCATATATCTTATAGTACTGGTGAGGGTTTTGTTGTTGTTGTTGTTGTTGTTGTTTTTCCTTCCTTTTTGGTTGTTTTGGGATTGTTGTGAGTGTTCAGCAACTTGGGGACCAATAGACCTATTATTAAAGAATTGCATTTATTAAGTAGGGGGAGGCACAAATGTAACAGGGCTTACATGTGGAAGCCAGAGGACAACTGTAGGTGACACTTCTTTCCCCACCATGTGGGTCTCAGAATGGGACTCGGGTCGTCATGCTTGGCAGCCAATCTCCTTACCCATTTGAGCCATCTCTCAGATCCACAGTTCTTCATTCTTTAGCTAGAGCTATCCCTAGCCCTGTGAACAGAGTTATTAATTTTAGCCGTACATTGCAAGCGAAGGCTTTAGTTTGGCTCCTTACCATGTGTTATCTCTTAAATGCTATTTAAATCAAGTTCTCTGCCAACACTTCAGTCTTACCTTTAATCCCCTCCAGCATCTGCCTCAGAGCACTCTCTCCTTAGGACTCTCTGTCACTTGTTATTTCTCTTTACCTCTGTCTGGGGTTTCTTGTACCTTTCCTGTCACTGGTCGGCAAGTGCCAGACAATGCATTTGAAAATGTATTTTTGTAAATGATTTGACAATACTGTCCAGCCGGGCAAAGGATGTGCTAGCAACCTACATTTTATTAGCTATGTTCATGAACTGAGCTTTTTTGCATGAGCCAGATGACTCAACACTGGATTCCAGCCCACATACAGCATGACTGACTTGATTTATTCTGTTCTCTAGGCTACAACTCAAAGTATTTTAGGGCTTCTGATCATGCTAGACTCTTAATTGTAGTTTTCAATCTATAAGAGCCCTTGCCAAATCCTCAGCAGTGTCTTGACACCAGCAAACACCCCTAAGACAAGGAGGCATCGAGTGGCACATCAGTCCAGGTTAGGTTCATTACATGTCACCAAGTTGTACATACCCTCAATACCGCATTACCAGAATTATGCTTCCCCAGATTTTCTAGTTATACTCAGCCCAAAAACTGGTCTGAATTTGGGTCATGTTTAAAGTTTGGATTTTCTTTGTGAGTTTGCTATTTATTCATTCTTACTTTAAAAACTGTGTATTTCCCACTGACTTTGAAGATTAATCTCCAAAATTTTAAATTCATGGCTTTCTCTAATATTCCATCTACTTTTAAAGTTGCTAAAGCAATACTTCAGAGGAAAATAATGCACTGCCAATAATTAAAACATGATTTGATAATATAGATGTGACAAGTCAACCAAAAACATTAAAACCAAGTTTTTTGGTGAAATTTAGATTTCACCAAATCCTTAGATTTCTTTTGTATATATTTCTCATCTAAACAAACCCTTAAAAATATTACTCTAGGGCTTGTATTCGTTACTTTTCTGTTGCTGTCATGAAATACCAAAATTAACTTTTAAAAAGAGATTATTTTATGGTTTCTGAGACAGTACCATTAATGTTGGGAAAGTATGCATTGCACCATGGTAGGGCCAGGCAGCAGAGAGATCACATATTGTCTTCTCCACACAGGAAGTATAAACCTTCAAAGCACACACCCTCACCCCACCCAGTGGCACACTTCCTTCAGCAAAGCCACACCTCCTTAAGGTTCTCTAATCTCCAGAAAACCAAAACCAAACCAAACAACAACAACAAAAAAACACCTTCAACTGGTGACCAAGTGTTCAAATACACGCACCTACAAGAAACACTTCCCATTCCAAGTGCATAGGCGGAAGATACATCTCATTACTGAATGTTTTCTAGCCTGGGTAAGGCCATGAATTCAATCTCAAACCCTCTCTCCCTCCATAACCCCCACCCCCCCACACACACACAATCACACACAACATCCATTTAAAGGACAGCCACAGTATCAGCTTCCCCGAGGGTTTCAGATCCTGCTTAATACCCACAAGCAGATGCCAGGAAATTTACTTCCAAAATCTTGTAATCTGACATATTTCATGCAAAAAAAAAAAAAAAGTTGGATATTTGAAGTTTATATTTTCCCAATTCTCTTAACATCTTCAGGTTAGCACATGATCAAATAGCCACACTTGTAAAATATTTTGGAGGGGACGATTAGGCAGAACCTCCTACTTCTTTGCTTGGAGGCCTTTCTGCTACCTAAGTAGGGACTTTAGGGCACTGGGCACTGATCTCCAGCTTTGTGGCTATTGAGAGGGCTTGTATAGGATATGCATTTTCTTGGATTATCTGTGGACCTGGCCACAGTCGTAAAGGCAGCTCATGAATTGTCAGTCTTAATTCTGTGGCCATGATTTTCTGACTCCCCAGCTTCCTGATGGCAGAAAACAAAAGCCCCTCAGCTGGATAAGTCTTACGTGTCCCTTCTAGGAGCTCCGAATGTATGATGAAGTAAACCTCGGAGGAGCTAGACTGCTTCCTCCCAGGCTCGACCTTTGACAAGTATGGTTTCCTGTATGATTAAACTCCAGGATTGATGGGGGCCTGAAGGGACTTGTGTCACTGAAAGATAGCTGGCTTAAAGGGAGCCTCCATGGGGAATAGGTCCTGAGTCAGACGACTGAGTTTTTCTCACTTGCCTTGTGCTTCTTTAAGTCAGTGAGTTCATACTGCTCCCCCTTATAATCAGAGCATGGCCAGCCCTAAGTTACTCCATATTGTAAAAACAGTTAAGTTTCTGATTATGTCTTATCCTGATAGATGCCATTTTACAGGCAGGCTTTGATTCATTCCATTTTGAGGATGCAGGATATCCATACACCTAAGAGGACACATAAATAGCATCATCTATCTAGCACTAGCCATCAACATAGTCTGACGACTTAATCCTGGGAGTTGAAAGGGTCTATAAATCTCCTGGGAAAATCTATGTACGTGGGCATATCAAAGCTCTTATCTTGCAAACCTAAACCAAGAACTCCTCAGACTCACCAGACCAAAGAAAGGGTGTGACTCCTCATCTGGTCCTCATAAACATATGAATTTCTGGTACTATGATGAAAAGACACCCT
>NW_022196915.1:105460433-105469314 GCF_008632895.1 Mastomys coucha
CCCCGTGCTTGTCATCTGATAACCTGACATATGCTTCAAGGGGTCAACATGCAAAGGGAATGACAAGTGTCCCACGGCATTCAGTTGGGTTCTATTCTTACTGTTGATACAGTCTACTCACAATGCTCCTGATCACTTAGCTAGACCTGCCATCTATCTACCTACTGGACTATTCACCTGAACTCAGACTTGCCCTGTGTCTTTGCAGCCAGACTCAACTCTACAACCCAGCTCAAATCAACGCCAATCTTAACCATCGCAGCCACAGCACAGAACTTCCCTAGAAACCTGCAGCTGCTTCATTGTTTCACCTGCAGCTGCTTTATGGTCTCACCTCATAGCTGCTACATTTGTATCAGATTCCCAGGTTGGCCTTTCAGCCTCTGTGAAACTCCTTCTTTCCTTGCTCTTTGTAGCTATTTTGTAAACTACACATATACTATATGGTATGTTATGTGTGATTTGTAGGTAAAAGCAGTAAATAAGATTGAAATAGAAGAATCTGGGTTTGACCTGCCTTGCTAGGGCCATCAAGAAAAGTAGGAGTCATCTGGGAAACTGCCACCAAGGAAATCAGCATACCTTGTGAATTTACTTTTATTCAATAAATTCTGTCATCGTAGAAAGACAACAAACACATTCTTCTATGATTCTGATATAGCACGCTCACAACACTCCATGTTGTCATTGATGAGATCTGTACTATTTCAGTCTGAGACCTCACCTGCATATTGGTGGCCAGGGGTCATTTTTCTCTGTAAATAGAAGAGTTATGGATGGATAAGGAATGGCTCCCTTCATAATGATGGTCTTGAACTCCAGGTTCCCACAGGCTGAGCTTCCCAGCCCAAACACTTGTATACTGCAATGCCTAAAGAACAAAGACCTGAGCTAATAGCCAAGGTTTCCGTTGTGAAGGAGAATTCCTGGAAAGAAGCTGAATGCAAGGATGACTGGCTGATTTGAACCTCAGTGATGTGGAAGGGTGGGGATGTTCAAGAGCAGAACCAAGTCATCTTGGACCATATTTTGAGCCCTTAGTAGCTAGTCATAAAGTTCCCTCCTCTGTACATGACCTAACATCTATGTGACCGGTGGATGAATCCTTTGGAATGTTCACACATGCCAAAGGGCTAAGAATGTTCTCAGGTAGCTCTGAGGCCTACAGTAGATAGAGTTTCCCCCAGTTTCCCAACCCCTGCATACTTGATGTGCTCACCATGTGTTTGAAAGTGTGTCAATTTATGATTTTTCTTTGTTCTGTTTCTGTAAAAGCTTCATGAAAGTGCTCCTTTATTGCAATGTGGTGTTTGGGAACAAACAAACCTGACTCTGTGTTTCTAGGCCACAGTCACTCATATTTTGCTTCATAATAAACTATCCCTTTTCTTTGAGGTAAGAGCTGTTTCTCTCATTGACTCTGTACTCCATTAAGTTGGAGCATAGTTTTCTCAAGACATTACTAAGTATTAAAAGCAATAGGCTGACATAATGACAGTCAAGCTAGTTGCCAAAAAAGTGGGGGGAGGGAGGAGCATTTATTTTATGGACAGCTCCCTCTCAAAGGAACCACATACAATGGAGGGGTCTGGTAGCTGTCAGTCACAATGGTAAATTCCCTTGGCCACCAACAGCTTAGCTTATTTGAATGTAAAAAGATGCTGTAGTCCTCAACATTCTATAAAGTAGATATGGTTGCTGGTGTCTGTCTACAGTCCCAGGTATGCAGGAGATGGAAGTGGGAGACTCAGAAATTCAAGGAAATCCTCTCAGCTACCTGGTGAGTTTGAGGCCAGTCTTGGCTCCAGAACTCTGTCAAAATCAACAAAGCCTAATGCTTACAGTGAAGACCTATCATTAACACTAACATTCTTAACATTACTCAATAGTTCTTTACTCCTAGCCAAAATACCCTTAGGGAGAGTTGGGTCATCCTGTCTGTCTTGCTTCCTCCTACATTCATGTCTCATTGTACCCTACTTTCACCCCACAGCCATGGGCTTTTTGTAAAATGCCAAGAATCTTGAGTGCTGCTCTATGGTGTCGTAAGCACTCTGCCAGCATCGGCTCCACAGTGCAGGATTTATTAAAGAACAGCAAATTCACAAGGTAAGGTAGATTCAATGTCAGTAATTTGCAAGCAACTCCCATTTTCCTTGAAAGTCTTGGCCAAGGGCAACACAAGTTCTTTTCATTCCAATCTTAATTACTAATATTAAGTCTCATATCATAGATCATAATTAGACATCACATAGTAAGTCTTCCTATCTTTCTCTCTGCTGTCTGTCTTTCTGTTTCTGTTTCTGTTTCTCTTCTTCTTCTTCTTCTTCTTCTTCTTCTTCTTCTTCTTCTTCTTCTTCTTCTTCTTCTTCTTCTTCTTCTTCTTCTTTTCCTTCTCCTTCTCCTCCTTCTCCTTCTCCTTCTCCTTCTCCTTCTCCTTCTCCTCCTTCTCCTTCTCTTTCTCCTTCTCCTTCTCCTTCTCCTTCTCCTTCTCCTTCTCCTTCTCCTTCTCCTTCTCCTTCTCCTTCTCCTTCTTCTTCTTCTTCTTCTTCTTCTTCTTCTTCTTCTTCTTCCCTGCCCCCCCCATATGTGCATGTGAGGGTTAAAAAGATAAGGTGTTCCCAAGAAGCCTCAGAAGCCAAATCAGAGAAACCAAGATGGAGACACTGCTGCTGTTGTGAGTCAGGTGATGTGGGCACAGGTTTGCGAGGGAAACTAGAGTTGAGTCCAGCCACAGAGGCAAAGGGATGGTACCAGGTCTTGATGAAGGCATGGGTAGGTGGCTGGATGACAGGTCCAGACTTGCAAAGAGGCAGATGGGCTGCTAGTGATTGGAGCAGGTTGCAGCAACAGCAGAGACAGCCCATATGCAGCCCTCAGGGCAGTCTGGGACTCTCTACCTGTTGGTCTCCTGATGCACATCCAGGTGCCTTCGTCATTGCAGTCTTAGGTCATTCTTTCCTTAGGTGTCTTTCTCTCTTTCCTTGCTCCTGTATTCTTGAGCCTCATTTCCCCAATATAATTAGTAGACTCTTGTGCTCCTCAGTACCACGTCACCTTGATAACCACCCTATATGCTCTCAGGAACAAGTTATCCATCAGTCAGTGTTGCATGGGTGGTGCCAGACAGACGGAGCCACTCGTGTGTCCACTCAGATGCACAGTCATCCTTTAGCCTCACTGTGGAGTCAAAAGCTGCTTGTAAAGTGGATCTCTTGGGACCAGAGAGATGGCTCAGTAATACAACTGCCATGTGGGCCTGATAACCTGAGTTAGCAACCGAGTCCATGTGCAAGGCCAGTTATGAGTGTACAAGTACATATAATCACAACGTGATTCCACCATGAGAACAGGAGATTCTCCAGGTCTTGCAGCCTAGTGCATGCATCATTAACAGTAACCGCTTCCAACAAGGTAGAAGGCAGAGACCCAAGGTTGTCTTCTGACTCCCACAGGTACACCATGGAACACACACCTTGATGTCCACACATACACACAGAGTATGGATGAATGGGTAAATGGATGGGTGGATGGATGGATAGATGGTTGTATAGATGGATGGACAGACAGATGGGTAGGTGGATGGGTGGATAGATGGGTGGGTGGATAGATGGATGGATGGATGGATGGATGGATAGATGGATGGAGAGTTTTATAGATGGACAGATGGATGGACAGGTAGGTAGATGGGTGGGTGGATAGATGGATGATAGATGAGTGGACAGATGGGTGGATGGATGAGAAGATAGATGGATAGGTAGGTGAGAGGGCGGATGGATAGATGGGTAAATGGATGGATGGATGGATGGATGGATGGATGGATGGATGGATGGACAGGTAGGTGGATAGTTGGATAAGTGGATGGGTAGATGGGTGAATGGGTGGGTGGATGGATGAATTTTAAAAACTAGAGTCTCTCGGGGCAAGGCAGAGTCTGAAATCCCACTGCTTTACACATATAGAATAAATTAGAGCAAAGTCAGTTGTTCTGACCCTTGTCTCTGTTTCAGCTTTAGTCCAGCCATTTGCTCCACCCCCTCTGCATTCTGCTAAGCTTCAACTGCAGTTTGGGGACATACTTTCTTTTATATCTCTGTATCTGTACATGTCTGTTCAGCCCCCTCACACACAAGTTAAGGATGTTCTTCTCTTGTTTCTATGGTAACATTTTTACACCTTTCAGTCCCCAGGACAAAGACTTTCCCTTCAGTGTAGTCACCAGGGGAAGGGAGGGGCTACCTTTATCTCCATTGTGACTGCCATCACTTCTGTTAGTAAGACTTTTAAAGACAGGAAACAGGTCCTGCTAAGTCTTTTGCAGTCAGCATGAAGTATTCTTACAGTTGAACAAAATGAGCTGGTTGCCACATCTGGATTTAAGCCTGGTTCCTGGGTTCTCCCTTACCACATTCTGCTGCTATCTCCCCACTTTACACATTCATGGAAACAAAGTTAACTCCTCAGTTGTGCAAGCATCTTCACTTTATATTGTAGTACCTACACTTCTTGAGTTATCAGACTGAGGCAGGCTAAAGAGACCATTTCATTCACAAAATAAATTCTTTGAGATAAGAAGCATAAATCACTCATACATTTTAAATAGTTTTTTAACTTTATTGAATTTTTTTAAATGTTGCTTAATTTTAATAACATATTATAAATTATATTCTTCAAGCAGTGTGACATAAACCCAGAACTGAGACAGACATGGAAGCTTATAAATCCTATCTATATATTTATATATTTCCTATAAATCAGCATTTGGGAGACTGAGACAGAAGGATTGCCCTGAGTTTGCAGCCAGCCTGGCCTATGTGGTGAGTTCAGGTCAGCTTGAACTACAGAGTCAGAGCCAGTCTCAAAGAAAAAAGCAAAGAAAGACACAAAACCTGATCTGCCTCCACAATAAAACCATCTAAGTGTGAGTTTCTCCTGACAGGCCCATACTGCGACTTCAGAAGGCGCTCCCTCCTATTCGTAAGGCCTTCTCTAATGGCCATGCTGAAGTCTACCTAACCTTTGTGTTATTCTAGATCTCTGCCTACTACACTCAGCGCTTTGTCTCACCTTGACTCATCCTGCAATGCCTTTCTGTGACATAATTCAGAACTCACCTTTACCTGAGTAAAGGTCCCTAAGAGAAACTCCTCAGCCTTCCGGCAGCAGCAATGCAGGGTCGCATCTCTCTGTCTCAGCTGACGTCACTGTCATTAAAATATACCATCCTTCTGATATCCAAGAACTTCATATGTATTAAATATAAAACCATACACACAGACACATGCCTGAGCCTGTACCCATACAGCTAATAGTATAATAAGCTAATACAGACAATTCATATGTTCTAAAATGAGCAAAGGCTTTACAAAATAGGTGCTTATGTTGTGTTATCTCTTTGTCCAACATTACCCAGTTCTGCCAATACCTTAGATTGTTACCTTAGTTCTGCCGATACCTTCTGTTGCTATGACTGTCATTAGATGTGGGGTTGGATTCAGCAGCATCCTTACCTGCCATGCACACTTTTCATGACAGCAGCTTATGAGGCAAAAGCTTCATGGAAGCCAGTCTCCTGCATCATCTCCTTGGCATTCCCTAACTCAGAGGTAGCCCAGATATGTCCTTGCAAACTCACGTGCTAGGTGCCCACCAGGATATGATTTACTAATAGCTAGACAAAATTGGACCTTGCTCTCTGACCTTTACCAATGTTCCAACATCTTAGCCAAACCCTGGCTTGGAATTTCGTAAAGAATGTTACCCATCCAGACTGACTGCCTTCGGCATTGTGGGTAGGGCATGGAAGCTTACAGAATGGGAGACTTATCCCAGGGCAAGGTCAAGTAGAATCCTCATTCTCAGTCACGTACTACAGCTGAACCACTCTAGGAATTAGCAAGTAAGAGACATGTCTCTACTAGCCCTACTAAGGATGGGTGGGACCTTGAGCAGAGAGAGAGAGAGAGAGAGAGAGAGAGAGAGAGAGAGAGAGAGTGCAGCAGTCAGCATTTGAGATTCGACATTCGAGCCTCTACCCTCCTGGCTGGTCCACCCGCAGCCCCCTGGGACTCCGGCCGGGCCCATTCGGCCCAAGCATGCTCGGAGCCCGGGATGCTGCACCAGTCCAGAGGAGGTGGCTGCTGTTTTAGACCCAATGTGTTTCAGGTGGTACCTCAACTGCTGAGCTGCCAGATTTCTCCTTTCTCTTTTGCGATGACTGTAAAAGTCTGATGCCATTTTTAAGAAATACATTCAGATCCTGTACTTCCATGTGTCGTCTCTGCCATCATTTCTTTGCCTACGCCTTGTCAACCTGACTAGGACCCCATTTCTCCCGAGGGTTGAGGGAGGCCCAGACTGGCCAGCCCGCGGCACTTACCGTCAGAACTTTTAACATAGGGACAAGTCATGGGGAACTAAAAGCAACACATTTAAAGCCCCCAAACTGATGAGAACACAACAAAAGAGACACAGGATGTCCTAAAATCAACATGAGCTTGGAGTAAGCAAGTAAGCTTACCTCTGGATAAGTATCAGTCAGGGGTTAAAATGGGAATGGAGAATTCCAGGCAGAGGGTTCAGCATGTGGAGAGGATCAAGGATGAGGAAGATCATGGAGCATCTCAAGAATGAAGGAGATACATGCCTCTGGACGTCAGGAGACAGGGACACAGGTGTGGATTCAGGGAGATGAGTCAGTGCATGAAGGAATCCATGGAACATTCAGGACATGAATCTGCGAAACAGCTGAAGGTTCATAATGTTCCTTAACTCAGTTTTATTTACACACTCAAAAGGGTAATGTGCCGATTAGAACCCATCTACAGGAAACCACTTGGAGTCCCATGATAAAACAAGATCACCCAGATGGTCCAACAGTGACCAGCAATGCCCTGTTTCCCAGCATCCTCTGTGCCTAGAGGTCATCATGCTAGAGAGCTATGACTGAGCTGGAAGCCCTGTGGATGAGGATGATGGCCCCTTGTGAAGCAGGAATCAGTGGTCTAAAGCTCCTCTTTCCTCCAGATTGTTACCCGTGACCCAGATGAATGCTGTGGAGCTGCCGCAGCAACTTCTCCACCCTGAGATGACAGATGAAAAATGAAAAACATCATAGCAGTACGAACAGTAACGAACGAAGAGACCAAAAGAAACGGCGGACAAGGGTACTCATGGATGCGTCAAGCAGCTCTGCAGTGTCGGTGGCTTTGCTTGCTTTCCTTCAGGGGTTGTTCCAGAAAAGTAAACCCCTATGTGGTTCACTTCAAGCTTCTGGCATTTCTACCTGGCTTTTGCCTCTATGATCACGTCGATTCCAACTGATACAGTGTTGAGTTACATTTCTTGGAGATATGTAAAGAAATACCTACCCACTCTGCATACAATGCTTACAGACTAATAAAAGACTAGTTCAGTGAACCAATGAGCTCACTAGGGTTGTGTGAGAGGTCTCCTGGGGACGCTTGAATGACTCTAGCAGCTACATCATTGAAAAGTCCTACGTCAGCAGGAATGACGGGCTAAAGTTTCCCCACCAAAGAGGGCTCACCACCCCAAGTCAATCTATTACCTCATACGTGCTCCAGCCCTTCTTCCTCTACCACTACATGCAGCTGACCGCAGGGACAGGAGGAACTGGTGACTAGAATCTCCATTGGTAATCTAGTGACTCTCCCCTTTGCTTTTGCAAGGGATGTTAAGAGCCTCATCACTGCCACCACAGGCCTTGCTAGTTGAAGGAAACCGGCCCGCATTCCGTGGGTGATTCACGAACAGGGGAACTCGAGATTCTGTAAAATAAGCGGGTAGGGAGGAAAGAGAGACGACACCAGGAAAGTGTTCTTATCGAGGTGTGTACTTTACTTAGAGAAACGGAATATATATATTCTTGAGGCAACAGAGTCAAGCCTTTTGGCAGATAGGTGAGAGCGGGGAAACGGGCATATCAAAGCAAGAACTCCAGGCAGGAGGGCGGATCAAAGTTTTAGTCCCTATGAATACTGGGCTCTCGGTTCTGGCTTTAATCTCTCGGGCTGGCTCCAGACCCCTGGTGAGTCGAGTCGAGATGCTGTCTCTGGTGTCGGTTGAGACCCCTCCGTGAAATCAGCAGGGCTGCCACAGCTAGTGTTGATTGTTCTGCTTATCTCATTGCCAGGACCGTGGGACAGGCTGTTCTGAGGTCACTACAGCAGCTCTGCTTGAGGATGGCCGATGTCAGGAAACTGCTTTGCTACATGTAGGTGACTGAAGAAACTTGAGCGAGACTGAGAAGGTGGCTCCCGAGATCCCAGAAAGCTGCATGTGACATAGCATCAGTTTACTGGGTGCAAGGAGAAGGAATTCTCTCTCCTGCTAGAAGACAAAGGTGGCTCCCGAGATCCCAGGAAGTTGCCTGTGATAGAGCATCAGTTCACTGTGTACAAGGAGGAGGAATTCTCTCTCCCTCTGGAAGGCAAAGGTGCGGAGGAATGATGGATCTAGTCGGTGTGGGGGTCAACGTAGACATTCCTTTGTCCTGTCTTTTGTGGTGCAGAATCAAAGAGGACTGGACCTCCTTCTTATGAGACAAGGAGGTTTCTGTATGACACTCGGAGAAATCTGTTGCTCCTATGCCAATCAGTCAGGGATAACTAAAGAAAGTTTAGCCATGGTCAAAAGTAACCTTTAGAAAACAGAAACAAGACATCAAGTATCTACCAAAGGTACAAATCCTTGTTCTTCTGGTCTCACAGCCATGGCGGGGCCACTAATCCTTTTGCTCCTAGCTCTCACTACAGGACACTGCTTACTCAAATGCCTACTAAGCTACATAACATAAAGGATAAATTCTGCTAAACTACAGTGCTAAGGAGACAATATAACCTCCTGGTCCCCCCCCCCC
>NW_022196915.1:105469731-105478183 GCF_008632895.1 Mastomys coucha
CCGTCCACCCCGGTCCTCCTCCTGGTCTTCCCCCACCAGTGAGTCCATGATTTGACTCATGCTGGTAGTGTCTTAGTCAGGGTTTGTATTCCTGCAAGAAACATCATGACCAAGAAGCAAGTTGGGGAGGAAAGGGTTTATTCAGCTTACACTTCTACATTGTTATTTATAATGAAAGGAAGTTCAGGACAGGAACTCACACAGGGTAGGAACTTCAAGGCAGGAGCTGAAGCACAGGCCATGGAGGGATGCTTCTTACTAGACTGCTTCCCCTGGCTTGCTCAGCTTGCTTTCTTATAGAACCCAGGACTACCAGCCCAGGGATGGCACCATCCACAATAAGCTAGGCCCTCCCCCTTGATCACTAATTGAGAAAATACCTTATAGTTATATCTCATGGAAGCATTTCCTCAAGGGAGGCTCCTTTCTCTGTGATTTGTGTCAAGTTGACACCCAAAACCAGCCGGTACAACCAGTGAGAAATGTAATAGGTGCCCAGACCTTAGCACAACTGAAGCCATGATGGAAGTACTATTCAGGCCTTGGAACCCAGCATATGGACAGCAACACCTGCCAAAACAAAAACAAAGACCTAACCCATCAAAGCCTACCATCCTGGGAAAGTTCCTCAATGGACTACCTTGGCCATTTGGTGTCTGGAGTTCTGCTTCTGGCTAGCTGTTCTTGCTAACTGAGATGTGTGAACCCAAGATGTGTCTTATGTTTTAAAAGTCCACCCTAGGAAGGATTGGGACTACACTCAAGTCTTTAACATCCAGTGTAGTTGGCAGGTGGCTAATAAAGACTTTCTATCCACTCAAACCCATGTCTGAGTGATGTCTGGTAGATGGATACTCTACACAACAACACATCCACAACATGGTGGATGCATGCCACGTGGAAAAGAATACTTGGGGAAGTCAGAGGACAACTTCTTTCATGGAGCCTGCTCTCTCCTTTCGAAGGAATGGAACCCAGGCCTAAGCAGCAATCACCCACAGAGTCATCTACATTGCCAAACAACTTTTAGCTTAAAGTGTCTTGTTTACAGCATGCTTGATAAGACTTGAATAAAGAGAATCAATGTTGTAATAATGAACCTCTTTTAGGTAAACATAATCTCTATCTTTCACTACAAGACAATACAAGTTCATTTTAGAAAACTCGGTTAAGAAGGCTTCCTCATATTTCTAGTATCCTACATTTGAAATCCATTTGTACTGCCCGAAGGTTCTCAAACACAGACACCAAGGACTCGGGATAGAATGTTTACTCTCCTGTCAAGGGAGTCTACAGAAAGGATGAGGAGAAGGTCTTGAGTGGGAACGTCTGAGTCTATTGCAGTTGGATAGCAGGTCCTGTGCTGAGTTCAGGGAGTTGCCACAGGCCACACTTGTAGAGCTCTCTCAAGTGGCTCTAAGTTAACCCTGCTGGAGAAGACACCCGACAGCCGTCCTGAGCTGGGTCTTCAGGCAGCACTCTCGCAGAACTGAGACTCTGGCTTTCTTGTTCTCTGCGCATGCTCTGCTCCTGGCGTCACGCTGGTCACATGATGCATGGATGCACTCTACACTTCCTGCCAGTAAGCTGAACTAAACCTGCTTTGAAAAGTACGGCCCTACGGCTATCTTTGCAGAGAATACCCAGGCACTGTGCCTAATAAGGTCTTTTTATATTAAAAAGAAAAGAAACAAACAAACAAATAAAAAAGGCTGGAAGAACAGGAGGAAGGGGAGGAGGAGGGCAAAGAGGAGGGGAAGGAGGGAGAGGAGGGAGAGAGGAGAGAAGGAGAAGGGACAGAGGAAGTAGGGGGAGGAGGAAAGGGGAGGGGAGAAAGAAGGGGGGAGGAGAATGAGGAAGAGGAAGGAGGGGGGAGGAGGAAGAGGAAGAGGGGAAAAGGAGAAAGAGGAGGAGGGGAAGAGGAGGAAGAGGGGGAAGGGAAGGGGAGGAGGAGGGGAAGGATGAAGAAGGATGTGTATCAGTCACTTTTCTCATTGTCTCGGTCTGAAAGTACCTAAGCTCAGATCTTATCACCAACCTTCCTCAGGTTGACCTGACAGCCTGATGAGCGCTGAGGGCAGCTGCTCATGTTCCATCCATAGCCAGTGTGGTTGGGGTGTGTGTGTGGGGGGGGTGGGTTTGAGTGAGAGTGGCTCCCCGTAGGCTCATGTAGTTCAATGTGTGCTCCTCAGCTGGGGGTTGAATGAGAGTGGCTCCCGTAGGCTCCTGTATTTGAATGTGTGCTCCTCAGCTGGTAGAACTGGTTGAGAAGGATTAGGTTTGACCTTGCTGAAAGAGATACACGTGTTAATGGGGTGTTGTAGGCTTTATGTTTTCAAGCCCACACTAGGCCCAGTCTCTCTCGGCTTGCTGCCTGTGGGTAGATGTGAGCTCTAGGCGAACTAGCCCCATGCCTACCTGCCACCAGACTCCCCACCATGGTGATCATGGACTTACTGTCTGAAACATCAAGGAAGCCTCCAATTAAATGCTTCCATTTATAAGTTGTCTTGGCAATGGTGTCTCTTTACAACAACAGAACGTTTTTTTTTTTTAAAAAAAACAAAAAACAAAAAAGACAACCAACCAGTCAGCAGAGAGGGATGAATGCTGGCGGGTGGTGAAGAGTCCTCACACGCTCATGTATTTGGACACTTGGTCCCTGGCTGGTGGCCTCCTGCTGTTTTGAAAGGTTATGGGAACACTGGGAGGTGGAGCCTAGCTGAAGGAAGTGTGTTTGTCACTAGGGGTAGGCTTTGAGGGTTGAGAGCCTGGCCCTTTCTCCTCTTACCTTTCTTCCTGACCTTACACTTTTGCTGCCAAGCCTTCTGCACCATGATGGGCAGGACTGTGAGCTAAGGTAGACCTTTCTCCCTGAAGCCTGCTTCTGCGGGGGTATTTTAGCATAGCAACAGAAAAAAATCTATCACAGGTGATTTGGCAATTGGACAGAGAGTTTGGGAGTTTCTAGAAATTTCTCTATCATTTTTCTGCCCTCTATTGGAGGTCACAGTAACAGCACAGCGGAGAGCTGAAACCATTGTGTAGGTCAGGGCCCCATGGGAACAGAAGGCACAAGCAAATTAAGAGAATCTACTAAAGGGCTTATTTAGAAAGTAGCTAATTTACAAAGGTATAGACTGTGTAGGAGAACCATCAGGGAACCTCAGCCATTCCCATGCCTATACTAGGAGGCCCAGGAGTGATTGTTACAGCATCTAGAGGCTGGGGCAAGCTGGGTGCTGGGTGAGGGGCAGCAGCTGTCAGGGAGGGGTACCCCAGGCCACAGCAGACTTACAGGAATTGCTGGTCCCCACTTCCTCCCTCCTTCAGTTCTCCTGCCAGGAATTCTCATTGGCTGGACCCCAAAGGAAGGAAGGGGGTCTAGGATTCCTTTGATAGTGTCCATGCAAATCAGCCTTCCTGAACAGAAAGCAGAGGGACATGGGGGAGTCAGAATCTGGAAGGAGAGACCAAATATCTGGCAGCCAGTGGGTTGGACTATAAATAGCATGAAGCCAAGGGAAGGCTTGCTCCAGCTCGGAAGGTAAGCACGAGGTCCGGGGCGGATGGGGCATCAGGATAAAAACCATGGGAAGATGGCCTCTTCTTTGTCCATAGTAACTGCAGGCTGGAGATAATGAAACAGCCCATGGCCAGGGGTCAGTGAGTCGCCTTAGTCTCTGGCTGCTGCCCTGAGTGGTGTATAGGAAACATCTGGACATGGAACAAAGCCATGTCTAGTGGGTCGTTGGACAACCTCACACATCTGACAGTTACACAGAGCAAAGCTGCAGAGTGAGATGCGAAAGGTCAGACTCTCATTGCAGAGAACAAAACATCCGAAGGGCATTCCCTTGTCTCTTAATTCAGCAAATATTTATTAAGGGCCTATTTTGTATCAGACATTTAAAAGAGACAAAGATAATGTTCTCGTTAGCTTGTGTGTGAATGCATGCAAAAGGCAGGGAGAAGGAGAGGGAGAGAGACAGAGACAGAGTCAGAAAGAGGGAAAGAGAGAGATGGAGAGAAACAGAGAGAAAAAGAGAGACAGAGACAGACAGAGACAGAAACAGAGAGAGACAGCGAGAGGGAGAGGCAGAAACAGAGAGAGTAAGAGACAGACAAAAAGGCAGAGACAAAGAAACAGACATACAAAGAGAGAGACAGAGGCATACAGAGAGACAGAGAAGCAAATTTTTTTTTTGTCTGAAAGAAGTAAATTGGGATCAAAGAGATAGCTCAGCCAATATTTTACTTTCCATGCCAGCATGAGGACCTAAGCTCAGATCCCCAACATCTGTGTAAAATCCCAGTGCCATGGCATGTGTGTGTGTGATTCCAGCATCAGGGGTGGGGCAGAGGAGGTACATGAATCATTGAGCTCTCTGGCTAGTCCGTCAGCTGACTTGGTTAGCTCTGGGTTCAGAGAGAGACCCTGTCTCAGAAATCAAGGCGGAGGAAAACTGAAGAGGATGTTCAACATCAATCTTTGGCTTCCACACACATGTGCACACAACAGTACATGTACATGCATGCACACACACACACACAGAGTAAAGCTGAATGTGCTGGCATGCGCCTGTAATTAGCATTTGGGAGCTTAAAGCAGGAAGATCATAAGTTCAAGTACAGCCTGAACTATGTAGCAAGACCCTGACTCACAAAACCAAAGTAGTAACCATCATGATAATAAAGAAGAAAACATCCAGTGTATCAAGAGGGGATAAGTTGCCTAGAAAATTTTTAAATTAGGGGAGTGTGTTAGAGAGTGTGAAGTTGAGTTGAGGGAACTCCAGTGATGACCATCCCCAGTATGCCTGAAGCATCCATGGAGGTGTGGAATCTGGCACATTCGTTAGCTCCTACTGTCAGCTCCCTGAGCACAATCAGATCATACACCTCCGTTACAGTGGGGAAGTGGTCAGCTGTTGGATCCTCAGATCAGGATGGAATGTGGAAAAAGCTGTTGCCTGAAATTACAACTTTGCTAGGGTGTAAAGTTGCTGATCCTATCAGAGAGGCTATTTACTCCTCTTACCTTGAACTCTGAAAAAATGATTTGATTTGGCGTATGAGTGTGTGTGTGTGTGCATGTGTGTGTGTGTGTATGTGTGTGTATGTATGTGTGTGTATGTGTGTGTGTATGGGTGTGTATGTGTGTGTATGGGTGTGTATGTGTGTGTATGTATGTGTGTGTATGAGTGTGTGCATGTGTGTGTATGTATGTGTGTATGTGTGTGTGTCTGCATATGCACACACTTGCGCCCACACACACACACATGCAGAGGTCAGAGGACAACTTTCGGGGTCAGTTCTCTCCTTGCACCAAGTGAGGCTGGAGCTTAGGTCATCAGGCTGTGCATGTGGACCTTTCCCCTCTGAGCCAACCCTACCTTCAGTTTTTGGTGTATGTTTGATTTAACCAAGTTGTCTTCTTAAAAACTGAACTGGGTTGGCCAATTAGATTGAATTATTCACAAAACTGCTTCTAGGAAGCACTGTGCAGAGACTATGAATATGGCACATAGATCAAGACATCTGCGTAAGAACATCACATCTGTACAATCTCCTTTCCACCACAGCAACCCCAGTAAAGTGCTGGGGGGAGGTGAGACCTGGAGAAGCTTCGCACCAGGGCTGAGGTGTGGCTGAGGCTCCACCAGCACCAAGTGTGGTCCCTGGAGCCTCTCCCTTGGAGTAGAATGGCCTCTTCTAGTCTCTGTCGTGTTTGTCTGGGAGCCAACAAGTCTCTAGTGGGGAGAATGGGGGCAAGGATTTCCCAGGCCTTGGAGAGTCCCAAAATCAACAATGGTTAGTTCAGAATTTCCTGCCCCCTTACCGCTCAGGGGTCTTCCAGCTCTGCTGACCCACCACACAGCCTTCCGAGTGTCCCAATGTGTGTGGTCCCTGATGGTTTCCTGTGGACCTGATGCCTTTTCCACGCTGTAGGCAGCAAAAGCCAATCAATCAATAAATCTTTACATTCTCCGTTTGCACTTCCTTCCCCTTCCAGACAGACTCAGTTTAAATTTGCATACAAATGACCCTAAACTGTTCCTCGGGTTTTGAAAATTATTTGTCATCAGAATCACTTTATCCATCTCCCAACTGACAGCTTGGATACGCCTCTCTGCCTGAGTAGCTGGTTTGAGGAATTTAGGATTTGGGAGATGGTTATAAGCACAGGCTCTTCTTGTACTTATGCCAAGATCACTGCATTAAAGAAGGGCTAACATTCCCCATGGCGGTTTCTTCCTACTGTTTTAAATACTTGCTTAGTTTTTCCCACAGGAAACTTTACAGTTAAATGCCATTCCTAAATCCATCCTTGTTGCTTGTTCCCCTCCCCGCCCCCAGCGTTTCCCTCGTTAGCATCTATCTTGCTGACTCCTCACTGTGGTGCGCAACACTTCCTTTCACATTTGTGTGGTCTGGTCAGGGACAGCTAGTTTCCTCATGTGTTCAAGCTGAACCGTTGTCTTCTTCAAGATTCCTCTTCACACTTAAGAAGCATCTCCAAAGACCCACTGGACCCATGATTTTAAAGTCTTTCCTAGGTTCAAACTCAGTAATTTTCTGGACAATAGTTCTGAGGGCTCCTGAAGGGCTGGCTGTGGGGGGTAAGCCCCCACTAACATTGCAAAGCCAACACTGTTTGTCAGTTATGCATGGAACTTCACAAGAGGAAGCAAGGACTTGAAGGCATAAGTGAGAAGTCAGGAAATGCTTAGGAAAATGCTTCAGGTTGAACCCTTAGGTCATTTTACAGCATTTGCTTGGGGGAGATGACTGGACCACTCAGGAACTATAAGCAGGCAACTAATATTTACCCTACCACATCAGAATCAAGCAACAAATCGTGTCTGCTGAAGTCCTTAACTCTCAGTGCTTGTGGTGGGCAGTGCCTGTGAGCTTCAGATGTGACAGCATTTCTACAAAACAGATAACCAGGGCAGAGTGTCTCAACCAGAACCCCTTTCTTTCAGGAGCCAAAGACCCATGGCTATTTGTGACTTCAGCCTGGTTCCAGGGCTTACTGATCTAGATAGCAATGTTACAGGCAATGTCTGTTCCTCACAGCAGACTCTGCCTTCACTTAAGATCAGCATTGAGTCGCAACATGGAAAGGTGGGTAGGACTCGAACTTCAAAGCATGTTGCACAACTGAATCTAAATGAGTTCGCTGTGAGTGGTGTGAACATTTATGTAGAACCTTCTGCCTCTGTGCTAAATGTGACCATTTTTTTTCCATGATGCTCTGTTGGTGGGTTGTCTTAGTCAGGCTTTCTATTCCTGCACAAACATCATGACCAAGAAGCAAGTTGGGGAGGAAAGGGTTTATTCAGCTTACTTCCACAATGCTGTTCATCACCAAAGGAAGTCAGGACTGGAACTCAAGCAGGTCAGGAAGCAGGAGCTGATGCAGAGGCCATGGAGGGATGTTCCTTACTGGCTTGCTTCCCCTGGCTTGCTCATCTTGCTTTCTTATAGAACCCAGGACTACCAGCCTAGAGATGGCACCAGCCACAATGGGCCCTCCCACCCTTGATCACTCATTGACAAAATGCCTTACAGCTGGATCTCATGAAGGCATTTCCTCAAGGGAGGCTCCTTTCTCTGTGATGACTCCAGCTTCTGTCAAGTTGATACACAAAGCTAGCCAGTAGAGTGGATGAGTGGTTGGTCTAGTGTCTAAAAATAGCCACCCAGAACTGGTCAGTCCAAGTATGTATGGCTGAAAACAACACCCGATGCCACAGGCTTTTTAAAGACTGGGGAAGACTGCATTTGTTATGTGGCAGGGAGGAGAACACTGCTGGAGAAGTGGCTGTGGTATCAGGCGGAGCAAATTCAGTGGTAAGTGGAAGTCAATAACAAAAACCAAACTGAATTACCTCCAATGGAAAAAGTTGACCAAGAACGGAGGAGTCCCTGATGCCTGCTCACCATCTGTAGGTCATCAAGACTGCTAGGTTTGGATCTGACCATCTACCTAGAAAGTTTGGCACATATTTCAGGAAACATGAAGCCATATGGAAGGATTCATCAAATAGTCTACATCAAGAATAAGGGAGACAGCTGGGTGTGGTGGTGCACACTTTTAGCCCCAGCAGAGGTAGGTGGATCTCTGTGGGCTCGAGGCCAGCCTTGTCTACAGAGAAAGTTCCAGGACAGTCAGGGCTCTGTTACACAGAGAAAACACATGCACACATGCACACACGCACACACGCGCACACGCACGCACATGCACAAAGGAAGGCAGCACTCTGACAAGTCAAATTTGATTGAAAGCAGAAAAGATGTACACACACCTAGGAAAATCAAATTACTACTGTATTATGATGAAGTTATACTAAAAATTAAAATAAAGTTATCATAAATACCCTTGCCTGGAAACTTTGGGAGTAAGGAGAGAGAGAGAGAGAGAGAGAGAGAGAGAGAGAGAGAG
>NW_022196915.1:105478193-105479982 GCF_008632895.1 Mastomys coucha
GAGAGAGAGAGAGAGAGAGAGAGTGAGAGAGAGAGAACAACTTACTCCCGGGATAGTTCAGTGTGCTGACCTCTGTAAAGCTCGTGAGCCCCTTCCTCTTATCTTGGGAAGACAAACGCTTTCGAGAAACTGCCTTTAGAACTGATTACCACAGCTGTCTGCTCAAACCACAGATCCTGCTTGCTTAGAAGAAAAACATTTTTAACCACTACCTACAACATTTGTTCCTGTAAATGTGTAATGGAAATAAATGTCCCTTGGTGGCCATGGGACTCAAAGACCATCCTTAGATGGCCATGTAGACAGAGATTTCAATACTGTTATCCAACTTATAAAAGCATGAGCAGTTGTGAGTTAGGGACACACTTTTCCCCCCAAGGCATTAGCTTCAATCTCAGTGACGTGAATAATTGAATTCTCCACTCTCTGGATGCTGGCTTTGCTCTTCGCTAGCCAGTATTTCCATGACAGGAATACTGATGGTGATATGGGAGATGTCCTGAGATTTATGAAGATTCATTTCAGTTGAATCTGAAGTTAAAAGTGAGGAAGTCTGCGAGGAGCAGGTGCTGATGTCAGCAATGTCAGCGATGGAGGCACAGCTCTGTGCTATCACCCACGGCCTGAAGTGGTCCTCTGCCCCAGATAACGCCAGACCCTCAGCCTTACTAGGGAAAAGAATTTCAAAGCAGTTGACACCCTATTTTAATTTCTAATTGATTTCTTTTACTTAGCAATGCCATGCATGTTTATAACACACTCGGACTACCTTCTCCCCAACACCCTCCTCTCTCGCTCCCAATGTCCTCAGTACCCTACACATCTCTCCCGGTCTCTCCCTAAATCAAGACATTTGCTTTAGCTTTGTGATTTAGTCTCACCAGGGCTGTCATCATGACCTTTGGACTGGAACTATCATCAGGGAGAACGGAGCTGAGGGCAATGACTTGTCCTCTCCCCAATTCTATCAGTAACAAATATCTTTGCACTGGGGGTAAGTTCCCCAGCTTCCCCCTCCACTCCCTCCCACTCCCCTCCCCCAGTTCTTCATCCATGCCTGGCTGTTGAGAGACCCAATCTTATGCAGACTCAGCACAGGTGTGTTAAAGCTGCTGCGAGTTCCCCGCTTGCAACAGCTTTGTCTTTCCCAGGAGACCTCTCTGCATCTCTGGCATTTAAGGTCCTTCTTCCACCTCTTTTGCCATGTTCCCTGAGCCTTAGAGACTGTGCTATAAATATCTAACACCGGCTGGGCACTCATCCTCCACTTGCTCTCAGGTCTTGTGTCTACAGTCATAAGTCTATGTTTGCCACCATCCACTGCACAGAGGGACTTTTCTGATTAAGGCAGACAGTAGCATTTTTGCTATGGATATACACACAAATATTATAAGACTATAGCAATACGAATACAGTGGTGTTGGCACAGTCAGACACACAGATAAATGGGACAGAATAGAAGACCCAGACTCAAATCTATGCAACGACAGCCACCAAAGTTTTGACAAAGTCTCCAAAAACACACAATCTGGGAAAGCCAGGATCTTCAACAAATGGTGCTGGGAAAATGGAATATTCACATGTGGAAGAAGGAACCTTATCTCTTACTCTACACAAAATACAACTTCAAATGGATCAGTGACTTCAACATAGGATCTGAAACTGAGACACTCCTACAAGAGAGGGTAGGATTCATTCAGCATACAGCACACACACACACACACACACACACACATACAGAACACACACAGCACACACACTGCACATACACTGCACATACACATCACAC
>NW_022196915.1:105480024-105505569 GCF_008632895.1 Mastomys coucha
CACACACTGCACATACACTGCACATACACATCACACATACCACACCACACAGCATAGCACACAGCACATACACACACACACACATATACACACCATAGCTCACAGTACAGCACACACACACACACACACCACAGCTCACAGCACAGTACACACAGCACACAGCATAGAGCATACAGTGAGAACTCTGATAATTCAGGAAATATAGCTAACGGTGACCAATGTGACCTTCATGAAACTTAAAGACTTCTGTACAGCCTAGGAGACAGTCAGGAAGAGGCAGCCCACAGAGGAACAGAAATGCTTTGTCTGGGAAGACGTTTAGCATAGACTTTTAAGCACGAAGATTAAGAGAAAGAGAGACCCTTGGAAGGACCTAAGACAACCCCAAGAACACTGGTGTGACTTCTCAAAGAGGATGTACACTTACACATCCCAGTGGTGGCTGCATGTGGGATGCGGGACACTTTCTGAGACCTCCAACAAGTTTCAAAGGATCCCCTGACCCACAGCATATCTGCCTCTCTTCCTCTTTATGATACTCAAGATGAAGAAAGGCTACAGAAATTCTTTGGATGGGATTACAGTCCAATAGAGTAAAACCAGGAACTGCTAGAACTTCACATGCAGGTTAGGATGAGTCCTTATAGTACAAATGGGGTTTCAGGTGACGTGTCTAGAAGATTGCTGGGAGGGAGATTGGCCTTAAGTGTTGTTGTGTTGGAAGTTTGGGTTCTTGGTGGAGTCCGTAGTGAGGCTCCCCTCTTCCATTGGTGTTTCCTGTCTCTCAGTGGAGTCTGCAGTGAGTCCCCTCTGTCCTTCCCATGGTTTCCCTGTCTGTCTAGCCACCTCACTGATTAAGTTCATTTTGTTCTGTTTTATTTTTCTGTTTACTTTTAAAATATCTTCTCCCATCCATGTTAGCAGTCTATTGATGGTGTCCTTGTTCAGGCTGTGGGACTCTAGGCAACTCAGAAACACTGAGAGAGGGGCGGGGGAAGAGTCTCCTCCAAGGAAGAGCACACCAGCTGGTTATCTATAGACAAATATTCAACTCTGAAAACATACATGCAAGGAACATTATACTGACTAATCAGGTTGTATTTAGGAATACATACATATGAAATTATATAATATATATGAAATTAAAGAAAAAAGACCATGAATCTGAAAGAGCCATGTGGATGGGGAACACATGAGAAGATTTGGAAGGAGGAGAAGGAAGATGGAAATGATATAATTATGTTCTGATTTCAAAAATACAAAATCTCAATTCATTAACAGAACAATGCTGTTACATATATCAGACTAAACAGTAAAAAATTAGTTTTAGGTATGAAAAAACGTAATGATTGATAATTCCATGAAGTTCAAATTTACTTCCTAATGCATATCCCTAAACAACAATTGCAGAAAAAAATTCTAACCCCGAACTAAATCTCACTAAAAGAAATAAAAATTAGTGGGCTGACAATCTGAGTTCCATCCCTGGATCTCACGTGGCAGAAGGAAAGGATCAGCATCTATTAATAGTCCTCTTTCCATCATACGTGTCCTATAGCACACACACACACATACACATTAATAGTCCTCTTACCGTCATATGTGTCCTATAGCACACACATACACATTAATAGTCCTCTTACCATCATACGTATCCTATAGCACACACACACACATACACATTAATAATCCTCTTACCATCATACGTGTCCTATAGCACACACACACACACATACACATTAATAGTCCTCTTACCGTCATACATGTCCTATAGCACACACATACACACATATACTCAAGCACACACACAAGCACACAAGCACACACACACAAGCACACATACACACCAAGCACACACACTCACACACACAAGCACACACACTCTCACACACAAGCACACACACACTCATACATACAAGCACACACACACTCACACACACATACAAGCCCACACACTCTCTCACATATGCACACACAAGCACACATATATGCCTACATGCACACATACACATATATGTATATACACATATACTTATACACACAACACATGTGCGCACACACATACACACACACACACAAGCATATACATAAATAAATAAAAGTTACCTAGGAACACAAGACAACAGGAAGCCATTTGTTTAGCCGTGGGCTGGGATGAATGTGTTTCAACAAGAGGACAGGAGAATTCCTAAGAGTTGACCAAGTAGATGAGCGTATCACTTCTCTAAGCTAAAGCAGAACTCTGAAGACAAGTGCTTACGCCCCTGAAAGAGCATCACTGTGAACCAAAACAGACACTGTAACGTCCTTCTGTGTACACAGCCCCTTCTCTTGTTTTACAGAGGTTTTCATCTTAGAGCTTTGACAAAGATGAACAGAGTCTCCCATGAAATCCACCCCCACCCCCAACCTTGTCCGTTTTCTTTTTTTTTTTTTTTTAAAGATTTATTCATTCATTTATTTATTATATGTAAGTACACTGTAGCTGTCTTCAGACATACCAGAAGAGGGCGTCAGATCTCATTACAGATGGTTGTGAGCCACCATGTGGTTGCTGGGATTTGAACTCAGGAGCTTAGGAAGAGCAGTCAGTGCTCTTCACCGCTGAGCCATCTCTCCTTGTCCGTTTTCTACCATGCAAGTATTAACCAACGTGGGCCAGCCTACCCGTGAGACTGGATGATGTCAGGCGTCATGGCTGCGGCTTTCAGTTCTCTTTCTAGTCATACTTCCTTCTCCATCCACGGGCTAGAGACAGAGTTTAGAGTGATTAAAGAACGCACCTACATTGGGCACATCTTTAAGGGAACTTCCCATTACATGAGTTTGTTATCAGGTCACATTATGGAAGTCGGCCCCTTCAGAACCTCGCAACTGTAGAACCCCGCCATTTCACCCCTGAGTCATAAGGCACAGGGATGTGCTCTCATGCTCTCAAGCCTTTATTTCCATTGGTCCTTTCTTAGAATGTCCTTTCCTTCTCTCCTCCTCCACCATCTGAGGAGTGACAGTTCACTGAGTCCCCGGTTTCTGATCCACTCTGGAGGGAAGGGTTGTTCTCATGAGCATGCTATTTTCCTTGGCTTGAAGTTTGCTTGTCTGCAACTCTTGGTTTAGTCTCAATCACAGAACCAATGAAGTAAAAAAAAAAAAAAAAAAAATTCAAAACTGTGTCAACCATTAAAACAAAAAGGGAAATCAATTTCAATATTGTCTGCTAATAATGCCCTGCATTTGTGGCAATAAAAGTAATATCCAAAGCTGTATTAGAAAAGAGGATATAACTAATCTCATCTGTGTACTGAGATATGTGTGAATTGTGTGTAATAGAAGCTTGATCACATAGGCATGCAAAGCATTTGAAGGGGGGCCCATCTGCTTTTCTCGGAAATGGGATTGGGTATGTTGGAAAGATTAGGGACTTTCACAATATTAATCATTTCATCGCAGCTTGATTTTCTTTTAGAATGAATCCTTTGTTTAAGCAAGTAAACAAACAGACCCATCTTCCACTGTGTGTTGGAAATCTCTAGTTCATTCAAGGTCAGGTATGTTCCCTTTAAAAAGTGTTTGTCATAATACACAGTGGCCTCTTGAAGGCCAAACTCGGTTATTGCAGTAGGAATTGGAGGTAGGCAGATTTTTACTCTTGGTTTCTGGAAACAAAATAATGCTCAAGAAAAACTCACTAAAATGTAAAAGTTATAACGTGTGACTTCATTGTACTAAGAAAGAAGTGGCCATTCGCCAGCATAGCACCTTTTTAATCAGGAGAGAGCTGGCCCTTTGACCCGGTCTTCCTTCATGCCTCCCCCTCTCCCTCTAGCTCCCTTTCTGACACCTTCCCTCCTGGGTTGAGAGTGGGAATTGGGCTCTCCCCAAGGAGAGCCTTGGGGAGGCAGCTCAGTTATGGTGGTGGGAGCATGATTTAGAGGTTGTGGTAAACCGGGAAACAGAGCCTGGGTGTCACCTCAAGGAATGACCCCCAAGTTCCCCAGTCTAATGGTCCTACAGCCTCTCACCAACTGGTGAAGAAAGATTTAAAACCTGAGTCACTGGGGAATGTCTGCACCCCTAACTTCAACACTGTTCCATTTTCTGACTTACTAGTCTACCTTACAATTCTTATTCTTCTTCACTTTTTGTTTTTATTAATGTGTGTATGTGTGTGTCTTTGTGAACACACGTATGTGGAGCTACCCCAAAAGACAAGAAGACGGCGTGGATGCCCTGGCTCTGGAGTGACAGGTGGCTATGAGTTGCCCTTCATGGGTGCTAGGAACCTCACACTGTCATATTCTTTTTAAAAACTGTATTTTTTGATCTCATGTTTCTGTGAGAGTATTGAGTTATATTAAGCTAAAGAGTCTACTGAACTAATTGGACAGTGCAGCAGATAATAAGACCTTATATTTTATTTCTGACTTTTCATTTCCATGTCTGTCCATGAACTAAGATACTTACTGACCAGCCATTCCCCAAATGTCTTAGGTTCATCAATACTTTCCAATTGCATGCAATATTCTCATTTTAACTGTTCTTATATGAGGGAGGAGGCATAACCTGGTTGAAGTGTCATTTCGCAAATTATTGTTGACTGCAGACTGACTGTCAGTCCATCTGCACTCGCTTCGCACTTAATTAGAAAGTATGGCTGCCAGGCCATGGCAGATTCAAAGCAAAGTCTTCCTAATGGGAAAGATGGAATGATGAATTCCCCTGCATATGGGTCATGTCTAGATGACCTTAACTTTTGCCGCTGCTGCTGTGACTTCCGGAAGTGGGAAAGATGGAATTATAAATTCCCCCGCATACGGGTCATGTCTAGATGACCTTAACTTTTGCCGCTGCTGCGACTCCCAGAAGGACAATAGCTTATGGCGTTTCCTTTTTTGCTCAGGAGGAAGTTGCATCAGCCTCTGTATCACTTCCTTCCGGATGCTATTAATCCAGAGTGCAGCGTGGGGAGGAACAGCGATCATCTCTTGTAAACAGGCTTATTCTGCTCTGTGCATGTGCCCAGGAGGGATTTTACTTTTCTTTATATTTGTCTCATGTATTTTATTTCCAATTTACTGATATTGAAGAGCTTACTGACTACCATTTACTCCCTAAGATGTTCCTCACAGGAATGCATCCCCATTGGCTTTCTTTTATGGAAAAGTGGAGCCACATACTTTGAATGAAGGATTTATAATGACAAGAATCTGGTCACAATAACAGCTACAGGAAAATACCAGGCTACCTCCTGTCAGAAGGCCATCCTTCACCTAAGAGCATTGAATGGTGTAAGCCCTGCAGTATTGAAGAAACAACAAAGGTTGCTCAGAATAAGATGTATATGATGTGTGTGTATATGATATATGTGTATATGATGTGTGTATATAATGTGTGTATATGATGTGTGTTTATATGATGTGTGTATATGATGTGTGTATATGATGTGTGTGTATGATGTGTGTGTATATGATATATATATATATGATGTGTGTATATGATGTGTATGTATATGATATATATATATGATGTGTGTATATATGATGTGTGTATATGATGTGTGTATATGATTTGTGTATATGATGTGTGTGTATATGATGTGTGTATATGATGTGTGTGTATATGATCTGTGTATATGATGTGTGTGTATATGATGTGTGTATATGATGTGTATGTATATGATGTGTGTATATGATGTGTGTATATGATGTATGTGTGTATGGTGTGTATGTATATGACGTGTGTATATGATGTGTGTATATGATGTGTGTATATGATCTGTGTGTATACGATCTGTGCATATGATGTGTGTGTATATGATGTGTGTATATGATGTGTGTGTATATGATGTGTGTGTATATGATGTGTGTGTATATGATAAGTGTGTATATGATGTGTGTATATGATGTGTGTGTATATGTACCAATATACACATACATACACTAACCCAGATTCTAAGCAGGAAGTAGCTCTTATCACCAAAGGACTTCCACATCCCTCTCCTGTGAGGTCAGAGCAGGATGCTGATCTAAGATAGTGCAGCTGGCAGAAAGAACAGAGGCAAGACCTCATTCACTCAAAGAAATTTGCAAAGCTGAGGAAAGAAACAAACTATATCTTTTGACTCTCATGCAAAGAAACAATACTGCAGAGCAGAGAGGAAGTGAGCCTTCTACACCACAGTCCTTGGCATGACCTGGATGATGGAGGACAGTCATCATGTTAAGGCTTCTGTTTCATTTTCAACTCTTGCATGTCTAATAAGTAAGAAGTAATTATTTTTTAAATTTAAATTTTTGAAAATAGATTTTTTTCATACACTATATTCTGATCATAGTTTTTTCCCTTCCCCAGTACCTCCCAGATCCTTCCTGGGAAGTAAATTTTATCCCAATCTTTCTTAAATAACTATTTTGATATTTCCATGAGCACTGGGGTTTTCTTTTTAATCTTGAAGTATTCACTTGCATATGTATCTTATTCTTACATGCTTACTATATGCAGACTTTTAGTATCCAAAGTGTGTTAAAGGAGAAATTGGTTTTTTTCCTCCAGGGTTCTACATTTATAAAATTTTAGGTTATTTGGTTTTATGTCATGCCCTATGCTATTTTCATGTGTTTTCTTGTCTCAAATCAGGTTAAGATTTTTTTCTAATAGAGAGAAGCTAATGTAAACTTTTAATCTTTTTTATCCCTGAGTTGCCTTAAATTGTGTCACTCCAGAAAGTATGTCCTCAAAAGTTCCTCTAGTGGCCCCATTTGGAAGAGGGTCTCTATACACGGGATCTAGTTCACATGAGGCCACACTGGATGAGAGTGACCTCCACATCCAGCGATTGGTGCTCAGTAAAGAGTTAGGGAGACACACAAAGGAGATGGCACGGGATCACGGGGCAGTCAGAGTGATGCAGCTACAGGCAAGTCCCGGGACGAAGGAAGGGGCCTTCCTAGAGCCCTCAGAGGAAGCATCGCTGTACTTCCTAGTTTTCCCTATAGAAATGTCAGACATAAGTTGGTAGTTTTAACTACGCAATAACCACAGAATATTACAACAGCCTCATTGCTGTGAAATTCCTCCATGAGCATCGCACAGAAGTAAGTGAACTCCAGAGGCCAGGAATCAGCCCTCTAGCCAGCACCTTCCAGAGTACTCCTGACCACAGAACAATGATTTAACAATGATTCCCTCTCCTCTAGCAGCCACTGACTCCCCATAGTTCCCTGCCTGGGAGTCAGTCTCATGTGCCCCTCCCCCACCCATGCTGGAATGTTGACAGCTAAGTCTTGTGCACATAGCCACAGCTACCATAAATCCTGAGTGTAAATGCCATGGTGTACCCAGAAGACACATTTCACACTCTCTTCCTATCTTAGTTAAGGTTTTATTGCTGTGAAGAGACACCGCGACCAAAGCAAATATATAATTGGGGCTGACTTACAGTTGCAGAGGTTCTGTCCATTATCATCATGTCTGGAAGCATTGCAGCATCTAAGCAGTCATGGTTCTGGAAAAGCTGAGAGTTCTTGATCCACAGGCAGCAGTGATTGACTTCTGCAGGGAGCCAGCAGGAAGGTCTCTTCCACACTGGGCAGAGCTTGGGCATAGGACCTTGAAGCCAGTCCCCACAATGACGTACTTCCTCTAACAAGGATACACCTATTACAACAAGGACATGCCTCCTAATAGTGTCACTCCCTGTGAGTGAACATCCCAACACATGAGTCAATGGCGCCCAAACCTATCCAAACGACCCCACTTCTACCCATCTGCCTTGCTCCTGAGTCTTGGAGAATGTGATACAGATGTTCACTTAGAGTAGACCACTTCAAAGTCACTTGTCCTCCATACTTTGACCTGGCATGACTCTCAGAATTAACTGTAATCCACTGCCAAAGAAACTTCTCTGATCACCATGAGAGCAGCATGGATCTACAGGCATAAACATAAGTATTTAGGTGATAACTTGGCACCATATCCATTTAGCAAAACTACAACAGAATCGTCCCCCACCCGAGGCCCATGACCTTTGGTTTTGGGCCCAATTTGTAGTAAAAATCTGACAGTTGTGTAAGAGGAAGGAGAGACCAGAAAAAACACGTATGCATGCTCCATCTTCTATATTATGTCTTATCCTACCTCAGGATTCTAATAGCAAGAAGGCCAGTCTTATATGTGGCCCCTGCTCCTCCAAATTGGAGTGAACCAAGCCTGTTTGGTTTTTTTTTTTTTCATGTCACCCAGCCTTGGCTACTTTATTATAAAAATGCAAAACAAATGAACACAGAGAGACACACAGTATGATTTCAGTGTCTATTGGTACTACAGCTTGTCCCCTGTGGTGCAAAAAAGATGGAGGAGAGTAAGGCTGTTCCTTATAGGACTTTCAGTGTTGATAACCTATACCTTAGTAGGAAGTCATGACTACAGCCAACTACTGAGCACCCAATGCAGCTAGTGGGGCCTGAGAACTGAGCTTCAAACACAATCTCCTAAACATAAACTAGTCAAGGAACACCTAGGATCCTAACAACATGAAAAGTGAAAGAATTGCCAAAAAGAAGAAAAGCCAAATAAAGAATTTGAAATAAGTCATAAAATCTATTCAGTTAAATGGAAGAACTTACATAAAGCAATGGTTCAGTTCAAACCATTCATTCCCATAACTGTATCTTTAACATTTCTATGATTATACTTATTAAATACAAGACATTCACATGAATAATATATGAGCTATGTGAATAATTTTGCAAAGATTATAATCATTATTCAGATCAGCCAAAATTATTGATCTTATAAACTCAAAGGCTATACTCATGCCAGATTAACAAAGATTAAGTAGAAGTAATTGTTTTTAAGTATAAAATATTCAATTTAATAACATGAAGGTAGAAGATAAGATTTCAGCACAAAACTTCAGTGAAAAGCTTCAAGTCTTACCAAAAGCAAAGTTGACTTCTGAATGTAAGCATAGAAGAAGAAAAGGAAGATGGATGAGGAGACAGAGTCAAGTAGGAAGGAGAAAAAATTCAGATGGGGAAAGAGTGAGAATGAGGTAAAATAAGAAAGCAAACATTCATCCAGATGTATGTTTGTTTGTTTGCTTGTTTGTTTGTTTGAGACAGGCTCTCACCATGTAGTCCTGCCTGTCCTGGAACTCACTATGTAGGGCAGACTAGTCTCAAACTGACTGAGTTCCAACTACATGTGCCTCCCTAGAGCTGGAATTAAAAGTGTGTGCCACCATGCCCAGCTTCATCCATACATTTAAAGCTGTTAGTATTTGAGGAAGCCACAAAGGACTCCTTAGAAACTGAGATGCGTTTTACTATTGAAAATCCCAAGACAGATAGCATGAAGGAATGCAATATGGAAACATCTAAACAGCCGCCATGATTGAATATAATCTTCATCTGTGTAGGTTGCCGGAGCTCACCACCAAAGCCAGGAATCCTACCCCTATGGTGCGATGGCTAGTTTGAATTCTCAACTTGACACAGTGTAGAATCATCTGAGGAATGATTCTCAGGAAGGTATTGTAAAAAGTAGAGAGAATGGTCTTGATTGCATTAATTGAGGTGGGAAGAATTGCCCATTGTGGGTGGCACCATTCCCTATGCAAGGGATCCTGGATTGGAGTGGAGAAGGTGAGCTGGGCACTGGCATTCACCTTCCTTCTCTGCTTCTCTGCTGTAGATGCTACTCTTCTGCCTTACGTTCCAGCAATTGGGATGGACTATAACCTGGAATTGTGAGCCCAACACACGCTTTCTCTCTTGTTGCTTTTGTCAGGGTATTTTATCACAGCAGCAGGACACTACACTAAGACATGAAAACTCAGACATTATCAAACACTGAATCTGGTTGAACATGTTCTATTAACATTACTAAAAACTATATAGAAACACTCAACTTTGTTATGAGAATTCATAATATGGCTTGGGCCTAAAGCAGAGAAAAGTTCTTCTCTTTGGTACTGAGATAATAAAAGTCTTCCGTATCAATCTTGAAAAATCAAAGCTTGAATGAAATTTACAACAAGTCTAGTCCCTCATGTATTGAGAAATTATTTTAAATTGTGTCAAATTTTATTGTATAAAAAAGAATCCCTGGAATGCGTAGTGTGGGTGATCAATAAACCAAGCAATAAAGAAACAGTTGATTTTCTTGTACTTCAAATTCAAAGAATTCACTAAAACTTTACTAGGGCCCAAAGGCTGAGGCAGTATGAGCATATATTAAAGGATTTCAGAATAAAACCCAGGCCACACTGTTATTTAGAGGCAGATACTGCAAGTCTTATAAATTACTTTCCAATTGCACAAGATGGTGTGTTTCTATTGCCTGTTGACTGATTCATCTATATTTTCCCCCAGGCTCTTTCATTGGTAACCATCATCTGTTTGATATTAAGGATATTTTTATATATGGCCTGACTACTTTCTAACTAAAACAATTTAAAAGATGGATAAAATACAAACAAAAAACAGTAACTATCATCTTAAAGACATGATAAGCTGAGAAGGAAGTAAGAAATCCAAATCTTCAGACTGAAACTGAAGCCAGGACAGGCATGCTGAATCAAAGGTGAAGATGTGTTTGCTCCGAAGTTGAGCATGATGTTCAGTGTCTTGTAGGTTTAGAGGAGACCAGGAATAGCCAGGACCTGGGTAAGATGTAATTTAATAGGAAGCTCTTCCATGAACTCTTGACCCTAATGCTTATATCCACAGGGAAATGTCCATGTTCTCCGTCCCTTCCAGGCGACAGTGAAGGAAAGGACTGTCTGGAGCCAGTAAGTTTAAGAAGAAAAGTCTGAGAATTGGTGGCCACACACTGCCCTTTGTGAATATACAATCCCAATTTATATAATTCATGCCATTAAACATGTCAAATTAGGGTTCAATGGTTAAGAGCACTTGCTGCTTTTCTGAAGGATCCAAGTTCAGTTCCCAGTGCCCACCTCATAAGGCTTACCTAACTCCAGCTCCAAGGTATCCGATGCCTCCTACCCTTGAAGACACACAGATACATGTGACACTGACACACAAGACAATATACATAAATTTAAAAAACGTATTTTTACATGTCACTCAAAAGAGTGATCCCAGATTGATAGTAGTACCAGCTACATAGAAAACTAAATATTCCTCCATCGTAAAGCAGGTAAGTAAGACATCCAAAGAGAAATAATGAAACTGAAAGTGAGAGGGAAAAAATGATTTCAGGAAGAGAAGAGTCACCTTTGTAGGAAACAAATAGAGAATTGGAAATTATTGTATTAAGTGAAGTAACCAAGATTCAGAAAGACAAAGGTGGTATGTTTTCTTTCAGATATGAATATTAGATGTGTGTGTGTGTGTATATGTGTGTGTGTGTGTGTGTGTATTTGTATGTGTGTATTTGCATGTGTGAAGCTAGGGAAGGGATCATGAAATGGCTCAAGGAGGTCTAAAAGTGTGAAGTGAAGAGAATAATAGAATATGCATGGCATAAAGGCCATGTAGGGGCTATTTGAGGGACTAGGATGACCAGCAAGAGGTGGGCAGGGAGCTGAGGTGGGGGAGAGAAAGGTCAACAGAGACAAAGTGTGCTTAGACATGTCACCATGAAACCCATGACTTGGTGTTCTTTTTTTCTTTCTTTAATTAAAAAATAAAGGAAAAACCTGAAGAGACAGTAAGAAGATTTAAGAACCAGGAAAGTAATAAGCAAGGTAAACAGAGACACGAGAGACAGAAGGAACTGGCAGAGCATTTAAAGATTGCAGCTCTGAGCTTATAGACTACACCAGTAGTTCTGAGCCTTCCTGATGCTGTGGTCCTCTAGTACAGTTTCTCATGTCGTGATGACCCCATTCATAAAATTATTTTCATTGCTACTTCATAACTGTAATTTTGCTATAGTTATGAATTGTAATGTGAGTATCTGTTTTCCAATCGTCTTAGACAACCCCTTGAAAGTGATGTTTGACCCCCAAAGGGTCAAACATACCATTTGTAAACAGAGCTGACACAATGCAGGAGACGGATCTTATTGTATACAACAAGATAAAAGCCAGCAGCATGTGTATTTCCATGAAAATATACTAGAGATCTCCACCGAGAAAAGTCAAAGCTTCTCTAGAGCTGTGAGCTCTTTGCTCACGGAGACATTGTGGATGCCAGAAAGCAACAGCTCTTCACCAAGAGTGAAGAAAACTAAGACCCAGCTACAGCATCTTTAAAGAATAAGAGAGTTAGAGAAAGAAGATCTTTTCAAACAACCAAAACAGACAGTTTGTTCCATTTAGATATTTAGTAAGAAAAATTCTAAAGGATATTCTTCAGTCAAAACAAAATGACCCAAGACAGAAGGTCTGATGTAAACAATGGACTCAAAGACGAGATATCTGGCAAACTTGGGCAAATTCAGGCTAATACTGAAGGAATAAAGCATAATTAAAATACTCCATGGAGCTATAAATACATAACAAAGTGGACTAAAATGCTTGGCAATGGAATGTGAGAGCAGAGAGGCACCCTGAATGTCGGTTGACGGGATAATATTGAATAACAACCGACTTGGATAGACAGAGTATATATAACTTCCAAAATAAGGTAGAAGGGGAGAGTTCTTATGTCATAAGAAGCTGTGAACTGCGAAGAAATGATGTATGCAGTGGAAAACAAAACAAGCCACACACACACACACACAAAAAAACAATCAGGAAAAAACCACATGAATCTAATCCATAAATTAAGAAATGTCCATGGACTTAGCTCTTCAGTTACAAGACAGCTCTGTAACGGCATGTGTTTCTAAGAGATAATCATGTGCTTTTAACAGAGACTGATGATTAATGTTGGATGAGTGGAAAAACGATAAACTAGATGAATATTAATCAAAAGAAAACCCATGGAATTATCTCAACATCACCCCAGACAGACTTACTGTGCAGGTATTGTTTTGAATGGCATTGGCTGTGTAAGCTTTCTCTTTCCTCCTGTGAATTGTCAGCAGAAAGCTTCCTCTGGACCACATACTTCACATTTAAACTCCTACTTCTTAAGTTATTTATTCATTCATTGAATCATGTGTGTGTTTTTGTGTGTGTGTGTGTGTGTGTGTGTTTGTATAAAAATGTCAGAGGTTGATGTTGGGTTCTATCTCAATAGCTTACCACCTTAATCTTTGAGGCAGGGTCTCTCACTGAACAGGCTTATGCTAGGGTAGACCAGCTGGCTTTGAGTTCCAGGGATCCTTCTGTCACCAACTTCCCAGCACTGAGAATACAGACATGCCTGCTGCATGGATGCTGGAAATTAAACTCTGGTCTCCATGCTTGCAGGCCAGGCACTTTATCATCTGAGACATCTCCCAATACATCTTTTCATCATTTTTCAACAATCTTAGGAAGAAATCCTAACAATCTTAGGGGAAAATTCTAGCATCTCAGAAATGAATTCATTGCCTTTAAAAGAATTTTTTTCTTAGCATTTATGCTAGGAAAGTCTTTTGTGGGGGAAAAAGATTGTCTTGTTCCTGAACATGACACTTAAATCTATAACTACTTAGTCCTGTAGTGTCTCCCCTAATCTGTTCTGGCTCCTTACCGCACTTTCCTTGAAAACACGGATGATTTATTTTAAGGGGGCCATCCATTCCTATCTTGCTGTGTCTTGAAATTCCACTTGGGTCCCTTAGATAGCCCCCTAATTTAAATCCTTATTGTGTGGGAACCTGGCATTCACTCATGACCCAACTGACTCATTAGGTTTTAATGGGTTTCCAGGTGAAAACATAATTAACTTTTGATGAGCTTCCAGTGGTTTCGTGGCATTTTAAGTACCAACTGTGACTTCAATTAAAGTTTTACATTTTTATGCTTGATTCACCTGGAAGCCAGCTTCCCTCTTTGCTGTATGATGACATGTGACTTCATTTTTCCACTGTGGCTTGAACTCTACTCTTTGAGCTCCTTACTCTGTTTCACTCAGATGTCAATCAAGCATAGTTGTTTGATATCATTTCCCTCTGCCTGGATTTCTGCTTGAGCCATGGAGTTGGTGGCCCTCTTCCATAGTTTTCGCAACTGTGTGTCATAGGCAGAGCCAACTACTTGTTGCTCCATGTATATTGCCAACCCAGGATTACTAAATAATCGTGATCAGGCCAATATGTTGCTTACAAATTAAAAAGAGTCATGCTTGGCTCTCAGTCATCATCGGCTTGCTTGGTACAGATTCGAATCATGGGAAATAATGAGAGCAGCCAGAGCCAGCAAATGTGCATTCTTTCTCCTTGGTTCTTCTAAACCCTGCAGAAACTGCAACAGAGGCTTCAGAGTTCTCCTTGGGTTCAGTTGTAAGCCAAGTTGTAAGGCCCCTTCAGAAAACCATTCCCCTTCTTCTAGAATCTCTTTTCTCTTCTGTGATGTGAAGGTTATTATCATGCCCACAATTGTGACTATCAAATGAGACAGTCCAAAGTCATCTAATCAGACGCAATCTGTTTAAACAAACAATTCTGACTTTATTAGTCAGCTGCCCCTTGCTGTGACAAGATGCCCAAGAGAAACAACTGAAAGGGAGGGAAGACTTATTTCAGATCCTAGCTTTGATCCATGGACACGTGTCCCCCTTGTTTCAGTTTTGGTGAGACAAAGTATCTATGTAGTCACCATAGGGAGCTTGTGGAAGATGGCTGCTCAACTCATGGGAGAAGGAGGAGAGGGAGAGAGGAGACAGAGAGAGATAAAGACAGAGAGAGACAGAGACAGAGAGACAGACAGAGACAGAAAGACAGAGAGAGACAGAGATAGAGAGAGGGAGAGGGAGACAGAGACAGAGAGAGAGACAGAGACACAGAGAGAGACAGAGATAGAGAGAGGGAGAGGGAGACAGAGACAGAGGGAGACAGAGACAGAGACAGAAAGACAGAGAGAGACAGAGAGAGAGGGACAGGGAGGGAGAGAGAGAGAGAGAGAGAGAGAGAGAGAGAGAGAGACAGAGAGAGACAGAGAGAGAGAGAGAGAGAGGTGTCTTTGATTGCCTGTCAGGGAAGACACCTGGCAGATGGTGCCTACCTTAGGCTCAGAGCCTCAGGAGATCATATTAGGAAAACAAACCAACAACAAGGAAGAATTCTTACCATGTCATACTCTAAAATTAGTTGCCGAAAGGATCTGTGTACTCTCATAAAATCAAAGCAGAAGACCATCTTGAATTATTTCCAAATATGGCATGCCTTCCAGAAGGCATAAATGGGCTATTGATTTCAGCTCTGGGGAATGAAATCTATCTCTCTTTCTCTTCCTTTTAATTTTCAATTTGCTATTTTTAGAAAGCCTGGTGTCCCTTAAGAGTTCTGCTCAAATATTGCAAGGCAGTGGAGAAGTCTAGAACTGAGCTGGGCCCAAAGACTTACATGTTTTAATAGTCGTATCAGGCTAGACACTAGCCTGCCCCCAAGTCTGAGTCAGCGTCATCAGACGCAGAGCTCCACATGTTTTTAAGGACTTTAGTTGTCAACTCAATTTTATTTAATTGTGCATGGGGACTTCCCACAAGGCCTCACCTTCCGAATCCTTCACCTCTTAAGAGAAGACTTGCATTGCATTTACTTTTCCCAAATATCTGGGAGCTATTCCGAGTGTAATGAAGTTAGACATTTGCTTTTTAATTTACAAGTAGTTGATAGGTTTGTATTTTGTAGATGATTGTGAGGGTATTGTTCTATAATCAGAGAATATGGTTCATGGAGTGCACCTTTGGGATTTATTGGTGATTTTGGATAGGCAAGTAATGACTTTCTTTGGCAACTTTGCATGTTTGCGTGTGCTTGTGTGCCTGTTTGTGCTTGTATGTGTATGTGTGTGTGCATGTTAAGCTCTTTTCTTCAGTTATTGTAATAAAACACTTGGGCTAAAAGCAAGCAAATGGAGAAAAGCCTTTCTTTGATTTATACTTCCAAGTCATAGTCCATTCCTGAGAAAAATGAGCACCAGAACAAAGCAAGAAACTTGAAGCAGAAACTGTGGAGAAACGCTGCTTGCTGGGTAATTCACAAGCCATGCTTAGCTAGCTTTCTTAGACACTCCAGGACCTCCTGCCCAGGGAGTGGTACCACCCACAGTGGGCTAGGCCCTCCTACATTGGTAAACAGTCAAGATAATCCCCTCAAAGACATGCCCACTGGCCAGACTGACCTGGGCAACTCCCTCAGCTGAGAGCTCTTTTTCCAGTGACTCTAGGCTGTGTCAAGTTTACAGTCAAAGCTAGCTAGGGCAATATATATTAAGTTTCTTCTAGGATTTTGGATCATATAAGGTCTCTTTGTGTTGTTAGTTTGTATTTCTCCACAATGTCATTTAGAGAGATAGAATGTATCATCACCCCTCGTTTTTGTATATTGTATCTCTTATTGTTTTGTCACAGGCTTCAGTGCCTCGGATTCTTCTCTATTTGATGTTGTGTTTCTATACCTGCTTTTCCTTTTCTTTGTTCTACTTTGCTTAAAATATTTTGCTTTACTACATTATTTTCTACCCTTCTTGACTATTTCATTTTAGTTGAACTATTTTTTTGACAACATAGAATTTATAAAATTCTAAGTTACCAGTTTTTGATAATGAAAGCCTCTTTCACTTCTTTTGTGATTTTCTTAGTATCTTTTGTTCTGTTGTTGTGTTTATGTTTGCAGTCTATTTTCCTATTATTGATTCTTACATAGTTCTTTAATTTGCTTTATTACTGCTTTTAAAAAATCTATCATATCAATAAAAAAGAAAAAAAAGGAAAAAAGAAAAAAGAAAAAATCCAAAACAACCCCCCAAATCTATCATATCTCTGGAAATTAACTATGTAATTTCTTCAGTCTGTCTCTCTATTCATTTTTCATCTAAAAGCATTCTGGTTTATAAGTCACAATACCATCCATAATTAGGTGTGTGTGTGTGTGTGTGTTTAAAGTAGTTTTAATGTTATCAAGAATTGTATTGGGCTGGAGAGATGGCTTAGCGGTTAAGAGCACCAACTGCTCTTCCGAAGGTCCTGAGTTCAAATCCCAGCAACCACATGGTGGCTCACAACCATCTGTAATGAGATCTGGCGCCCTCTTCTGGTGTGTCTGAAGACAGCTACAGTGTACTTACAATCAATAATAAATAAATAAATAAATATTTAAAAAAAATAATTGTATTGATCTGTACTCTAGACCACCAAATATAACCAAAGTAAAGGCTTCATTTTATATTCACATAATTTTGAAGGTTACTGGTCTCTTTGTGTTTTGACTTTGCTTTGTTGGTCGGTTGGTCGATTGGTTGGTTGATTTGGTTGGTTGGTTGGTTTGGTAGGTTTGGTTTGGTTTGGTTTGGTTTGGTTTGGTTTGGTTTGGTTTTGAAACAAAACTTCACATAGCCCAGGTGGCCTCACTATGTGGTTCAGGTCGATCTCAAACTCCGGATCTCCCTCCAGCTTCCAGTCTAAGGTTGCAGGCATGACCACCATTCCTACCTTCTGTCAACCTAAAACACACAGCAAAGGACCGAGACCTGGGAGAATCCTCAGGTGATCTTCAGTCACAACCCAGTTTAAGACTTATTTACAACTGGACTCCTAACCTAAATACTCATTTGGAAGTTACTAACCAGTGCTGGTGGCCTGGGAACCCAGCTCCTCTTCCACAGGGAAATGCTCAGCTCGTCTCTTCTCATAGGGAGACATTTCACAGATAGCCTAGCATCCTTGAGACTTGACTATCCATTTTAAGAGAACATTGCTCCCTGCTACTTCATGTGTTCCTCCCCTTTTTTACTCTGTGACCAACATTGCCCTTAATTTTTTTGCTGGAATAATTCTCTATTATTATAATAAAAGTGTGCTATTAAAAGGCATGCAGTCTAGTGTGTATAAGAACTGCTTTCTCTTTTCTCACATTTAAATAATGTCTCCCATTTTCTCAACCTCTGTAGATTTTTCTGTTTTCCAGCTTCCAGAATTGCAAGTGCAAAGTCTGGTATCTGTCCTGATCTCTTCTTTGTTCAACAGCCTTTTCTCTGCCGGGAGGAAGCTTAGTGATGTTTCTCCTTCTCTTGGGATTTAAGAACACTTGCTTGAATGAGCCCAGTCTGTTGTCATTGTCACCAGAACTTCCCAGGATTACTTGACCCTCTTCATCCTGAAAAGGCAAAGTTAATTTTTATCACAGATGGTATTGCTTGAAAGGGTTTGTCTCATGTTGAAATTTAATTGCCAACATGGCAGTGTCAAAAGGAAGGAGGGTCTTTACAAGGTCAATATGACATAACCATTGCCTCCAGGTAGTGAGTGAGTACTCGCTCTCAAGGATCTGCATGTTATTCTTCACATGACTAGGTTGTTATGAAACAAGGCCTCTCTCTCTCTCTCTCTCTCTCTCTCTCTCTCTCTCTCTCTCTCACACACACACACACACACACACACACACACACATACACACACACAAAAAAAAACCCTTCTACCATGACATCAGCACTAGAAACCAATCATATGCTTATATCTCCAGAACCATGAGTCAGAATTAATCTCTTTCTTTATGATTTATTTAGTCTCAAGGTTTTATGTACTTATAGAAAATGGAGTAAGACAATGAAAAATGTATCACCAACATTATCATCACCACATAGTCTTCAGACCATTACTACCACCATCACCACCACCACCATCTTCACCATCTTCATCACAATCATCACCACCACCACCAAGACCACCATCTGATCAGTACTTGTCTTCTACATGTTTTTCTTCTCTGTTTTCAACTTTCTTATAACTCATGCCTCTCATGACTCCATTCTTTTGTGTGTAGCTTCCATTCCTTCCCATTGTGAACTTCTGTCTCTGTTTTGTTCTTCAGATAAACTTAGTGTCCAAATGGCTTTTATAGTTCAAGGCAAGACATTTCAGTAGAGTCAGGTGGATGGATGCAGGATGTGCCTCTCCTCTGCCCAGGGTCAGAGAGTTAACTTTGAAGGGGGAGAGTGGGATTGGCAGCTGTGCTCTGGCAAATGAATCTTTCTCATTTTTCACCTCCAGAAACATGTCAATTGAAACAAACTCAACTTACTTCATTTCAACTTCCCAAAGGCAATTTACAGAAGACTCATTACTCTGTAGTGAGAGTCAAGGATCATTACTTTACAGAGCTTTTGAATACACACACACACACACACACACACACAGAGAGACATACCATCTAATAACAACTAAAGGGAAGAGTTCTGCAGTTAACTTGAAGACTTAGGATTTCTGACTGCTTACACAATTGGGAAAGTCAGTTTCTAATCTCAGATGCGGTCATCAGTTGATGGTCTGTCTCCTCCTGGGTCCTCACTGTCAGTGATGTCATCATTGTCATTACTGCTGGCAGCCCCATTCTCAAGTTCTTCTCCCATGTTTGAAACCGAAGTCTTAAGACTACTTGGAAAATGTCTTTCTCTTATATGAAGAAAACAAGACATTTAATGAACCCGAGTATCATAAACATTTAATATCTTCATGATACACGTTTCAGTGGTGTGGATCCAAAGGGTATAGCTGCTAAGGAGACAACTTGTCATTTTGTCAAGTGTTGACATAAAGTTAACACATGACACAGAAATTCCATACAAAGATACATATCCAAGAGGAATGTAAACACATGTCCATATGCAATTTGCACATGACTGCACAGAACAGCAATATCTATAACAGACAAAGAGTGGAAACAACCCAGATGTCGATCAATTGACCCATAAATAATTAGAATGTGATGTTTGTACAATGCAATACTGTCCGATAAAAAAGATGAAGTCTTAATGCACGTAGTAATATGAATGATCCTCAAAAACATATGTTAAGTGAAGAAGTCAGACACCAAAAAATGAATTGTATGATCCAATTCAAAACAGGAACATCTATAGAGATGGAGAGTAAATTAGCAGTGCCTATGGCTAGAGGTGGGAAGCTGATCAGAAGGAAACTGAAGTGATTTCTTGTATAGTCCTTGGTGACCCCACCAGGCACCGACAGACAGCTCCAATGCAATTGTCACACAAGTGATCCTGGCTAAACTAAGCAGGTCACAAATCAAAAACAAACATCATGAATATGAGAAAGGACAGATAGCAATAGGGGTTAAGGTTGCCAGAGATAGGAAAATGATGTGTTTGAGCTCTGGATCCAGAAAGAAAGGGCTGCAAATGGCTGGGAAATTAAGATGTGAGGAGAGTCATAGGCACATGAGACTGTCGCAGTCACTGTTTGGGTGGTGAGAAGAGACACTGTGACCATAGTAACTCTTATGACGGAAAGCATTTAACTGGGACTTGCCAGTTAAGTCCCTGAGGTTTAGTCCTTTATCAGCATGACAGAAAGCATGGTGACATGAAGGCAGACATGGTGCTAGAGAGGTAGTTGAGAGTTCTACTTCAGGATCAGCAAGAAACAAGAAGAGAGAGACACTAAGCCTGGCATGAGTATTTGAACCCTTAAAAGCCCACTCCCTGTGACATTCTTCCTCCAACAAGGCCATACCTCCTAATCCCTGTCAACACTCCCTAATGATCAAGCATTCAAATATTTGAGCCTGTGATTAGGAGGCCACTCCTATTCAAACTACAAGATATGGGACATATCTTATTCATGCTGGGTAAAGGCCACCATGCTGACCAACAGGTAGATATGGGCCTCACACTGACAGTCATAGGCACACACTCCAACCAGCTCACAGTAGCCATGTAAACACACACACACACACACAAGCATGCGTGAGCTCACACAGAGGCAGGCTGATAAAAGGGGACGTTCAACTACTGTCCTCTGACATCAAGACCAGCTATACAAAACCCTCATGAAATTGACAGTCATCCAGGAGATGGTATATAACAGATTACATTGACTGTTTGCTTTGGGGTTTCCAGGACATCAGTCAGTTTATACTGAATCAGAACTCTCCTAGTATTAGCCATATTGCCCATGTTGGCTGTCTGTATCAGTGTCATACTGTCTAAACAGGAACTGGCCCTTACGAGAATGGATATCTGTTCCCTGCAGAAGAGAGGAAGCGAAAAGGAGAGAACCGCCAGAATACATTATATACATATAAAAATTGCCAAATAGATTTTTAATTAATCTGTGAATCTGCAAATATTCATAAAAAGGGAGGCAGCAGCTGATTGATAGAGGAGTTCTTAGTGGGGACAGTTATGAAAAACTTCTAGAATGATTTTGGTAATGGTTCTGCAACAGTGAATATATGAAAATCACTAAATTGTGTACTTAAAAGAAGTAAATTATATGATTATATCTCAATAAAAATAATCCCAGTCAGGGAGAAGACACCCAGGACTTTGGTGTAGGTTTTAGGTTCATGCAGACATAGAGGCAAATTCTAGCTGTGTAATACGCTGATGGGATGAACTTGGCCACGTGACTACGGACCTCTTTAAGCCCTAGTGTTCTCTTGTAAAATGGGAGACATCTCTTTCACGGTGTGAAGATGAGTGGCAGACATTTGAAAGGAAGCACACAGAGATCTGGGTGGGGTACCCATCCCATCTTCTGGCCACTTTGCCACTTTCCAGAATCATAAACCATCACCCACAGAACATGTTGTCTTGACTGTGTTGTGTTGTGAAGGCGTGGTAACGACCCGTCTCCCCCCACCCCCCAACCCCCGTTAGAGTTTCTCCATCCCTGCTCCTGTGTTTGTTTGCACTCCCTTTGTTCTAGTTGGAGTTTTAGGCAACCAAAGCGAAACACTCACCAAAGAGTCACCCTTCATAGCAGTAATGACACAAATTACATTGTTCCCCAGAGACAAGAACACCCAACCATTAAATTTAACTATGTGAGCTTGGCAAATCTTTTCAAAAGCAAAACAGCTGTTTCTCTTTGGCTCCATATTTTAAGCATTTTCTCCAAGGCTTAAAGATGTACACACTCCTATTGTGAAGCTGGGGGAAGTACTGTAACGTGCCGGGGTACTACCACCAAGACTCCTGAGTGAGTCAAGGGGCTCAGTCTCATTTTTGGCCAACTATGAAGTTTCTACATGCGAAGGATTGTGGTGTTTATAACATGTCAGGCATTAGTCTAAGGATTTGATGACTAGGTCATTTAAACTTTGTAAAGTAGGTATTACTATGATTCCTTTGCAAATGGACACCAAGGCATGGAAACTGATTGTGTAACTCCTAATGAGTGAGGCTGGTCACACTCTGGCTTTAATGGTCCCTCCCTCCCGTGACTCAATATCTTTCATTTATTTCTATCACTTGCTTTATTCCTAGTCACGTATGCACCATCCCTTCGTTGTCCCTGCCACGTCTTTGCCTTCCCTGCCACCTTGTGACAACCTCTTGCCCTCACCAATGGTGGTCATTGCCTTTGGAGCTATTGTCAGTGCCCCCTTACATCATGGCCCAGCTTTGGTTAGAAACTCACAAAACGACACACAGCTCAGATGAGAGACAGCACAGTTGCAGCTGGGAGAGGCTTGGTAAAGACATCACACTTCATGTACCTCACCATGAGCATCTTCTCAGTGCTCTGTTCCGGGTCGGTTTTCATCTGTGGCATGTGGGCTTCTGAGGTTAGGCACCGAGGAGCTGACTCATGGGCTTCTGAGTTTATTGTATGTATAGTAGAGGGCTTACATCACTACTATCACCGGCCAATGGAAGACCCCAGAGTGAGTTAGAGAGAACCCCCCGCTCTTGCACTTGCTGGATGAGAGGTTTGGGGTGGGGGAATCAATGTGAAAAGACAATCTTCCTATTGGGCCATGATTGACTTCAGAGAGTACCAGTTATGGTGCTGGTCTGATTGCTCATTATACAGAGTACAATGGTTCCATTACACAAAATAGTTCCTGAGGATTTCCTGGAGACCTGGAAGTCTGCACAAGTGTGTAGGGGCACAGAGAGCCACTACAGGGGGCTCCCTGCCTCCTATGGTCAGTATCAATAGCATTATCAACAGAAACTTAAAAATCAATGACAAAGCTACATCTGGACATAAGAGAGCAGCTGTGTTCATCTGTCTCAGTGGGCACTTATTAGAGAGGACCATAATGCTTAGCATATTTTAGACACTATCAAATACACATACACACATGCATACATATATACATACACACATACATACACACACAATATACATATGCAGAAACATACGTACATGAATACACATATACATACATGAATACATACACATATATACATACATACACATACATATACACATCTATACATACAATATACACAATTATATATATACATACACATACATATATGCATATATACATATATACACACATACATACATATATAACATATATACATACACACATTTATTCACACATATATGCATATGTACACACATAGATATATACACATAGATAGATACATGCATACATATACATACATGCATACACACATACATACACAGAGTGGAGAACAAAGTATGTGGACAAGCACATGCATGCCTGCCTTAGGGAAAGAGCAGACATTACATGGAAAGCAGAGCCAGACCCCAGGCAAAGAGAATAAATAGCACAGGAATCCCAGAGACAGGAGCTAGCTTGGTATTTTTGCCATTTTCCACTTAAACCCCCAGGAAGTGGTAGGCATCAAAGTGAGCTACAGATAAGATCACTGTTACCAAGAACCAGGATCAGTTCTAGCAACCCAACACATCTGGAGCTGGAGTTGCTTCCAGCTCTAATTCTGACTAAGGGGGATCCGAGCCTCATTTGTCCTGATGAACTCTGGGGTGATGCTCTGCCATTCACGATACATACACTGAGTAGCAAGGCATGAGGTGGCCATTGATGGACTGGGGAAGGAGGAAGGCATGTGACTGTCCCCTGGAAAAGAATGTTCCATGATAGAAATAATGACTAACTGATGCTTATCTAGTTTTCCACAGTGACTGACCTCTGTCACAGGTCCCTTATTCCTCCATTCTTTCTGACCTACTAGCCACTAAACTGAAAGAATTTCTTTGAGTAATTTTAAAATAAAATTAAATCATATTTAAATGACTGTGTTATCTTGAAGTCATTTGCATCATGTAGAATGTATGTAGAATATATGTAGAATGTGCTTATTTTAGAAACAATGTCATTTTTCTCTTGAGTCATGGGTCCAGGAACATTTTTTTTTAAACTCACTAAGCTATTGCACACATCTCTGACTCTCTACAGGGTGAGCATTTGGTCACCACCCCACAGCTATGAACTCCTGAAATAGGTCCAGATGGCTAATTTTAAATTTAAAATTACACTTTGCTGTCTGCTTAGCTAGCCTTGGGTGTTTCTGGTCGGTGACACTGCCTAAAGCTACAATATCTGGGACTATTGTTATCAAAGAAAGAGCAACATCTAGAGCAGAGATGAGGGACCAGGGGAGAGAAGAGTGGGAGCTGAAGGAAAGAAGAGGGGGGACAGGGAGGAAAAGAGGAAAGGAAAAGAGAGAGGAGAGATACAGACCATCCCTGCTCTGTCGGTGAGCACTGAGGCAGACCCAGGATTCTGTTTGTTGGCCACTGGACTCTGTACCCCAGCACACCCTGACCCCAATCTGGCTATGTGCCCTGGGAAGATCACCTGCAATGGAAGAGCGAAGAGACTGAGATAGAGCAAAGGTACAAAGCAGAGAGGAACAAAAGGAGGTTAGGCACCGGGAAGCTAACTCATGGCTTTGGAAACCAAGGGGTTTGTAAACCGAAGCTTGGGGACCCTACAGGAAGCGGTTGTCACCTGTGCTCTGTTGTGCTCAGCAGAACAGAGAGCTGCTGACAGAGGAAGGAGGGAAAAGCAACTGTTTGAGGATTAGAAAGACCTGGTTCTAGTTTCAGCGCAGTTACCAAGGCGCGTGCCTCAGCAAGGAAGTAAACAGATGGAGACCAAGCCGAGCCTTCAGAATCAGGACGTTAGGAAGATGGCTTTGATCTTAGCATCCACGTGCTTCTTCCTTGCCTCTTCAGGTAACAGCATGCTTCACTTGTGTGCTAGACTGAAAGCTGAAGCCTACCTGTGCAGTCATGGGGCACTCTCAGCCCACACACCCTAAGGATGAAGCACAGGAAGGCCCCCACTACTAAGGCGGCCGCAGAACTGTGCGCGAGTATCTCCCGGGAACTAAACGTATTTCTCTATTAATAAAAGTCCAATGTCACCGCTTTTTGTTGCATGCCGCAAGGAAATCTAAGCAATACAAACACCAAAGATACTTGAGGATCAGGAATAAGGTCTAGAACTTTACCTATGTGGTCTAAAGAATGATTGACTTTTAAACAATACTTAAAGATATACCATAAGTGTTAGCATTTTGTCTAAACTCCGCCCCACAGTTACCTGGCAACAGCTGGTGTGCCTGATTCACTATAAAAGGGGCTGCTTGCCCCCTCCACTCTCCCTTGCCTTCCTGCTCCTGCTCTGTCATCTCATCCCTTCCCCTGACCCCATGAGCTCATGTCCAGCCTCTACTTCTCTTCTCTTCTCTTCTCTTCTCTTCTCTTCTCTTCTCTTCTCTTCTCTTCTCTT
>NW_022196915.1:105505627-105518159 GCF_008632895.1 Mastomys coucha
CTCTCTCTCTCTCTCTCTCTTTCTCTCTCTCTGCTTCTACTACCGTCTTGACTCCCTCCCCCATGCCCTGAATAAACTGTATTCTATACTAAACCATCATGTGGCTGGACCCTCAGGGGGAAGGGATGCCTCAGCGTGGGCCCACCAAGGAACCCCCTTCCCCCTTCCCTGACTACACATTCACTCAAACATAACCCCTCTCTCTTTATCTTTTTATAAACATATCAATATGCAACCAAATTTAGGGAAATAACAAAAAATTACATGTGTTTGTCTGTCTATATTTCTATAGGTATGGACCTCGTGTGCATTTAACGTTTTAGTATGACTTCAGTTTTGTGACAGAATGTAGCACACTGCCCTTTGTATTCATTTAACTCACATATAAGTTATCCAGTGGAAGAACTATAGGATATTTTGCTTGCGAAAAGGTGACCCTTCTCTCAAAATTTAGAGACCCGTATCCCACTCCTACAAAGCCTTTTATTTTTCTTTCCAAGGGAACCCTGGAGTCTTGTAAGTTGTGCTCCAAACACTATGTATTCAGAATTATTTATTTATTGGATTTCAGAGTCACACTCCTTCTCAGGAGTAAAAGGTCACAGGCAAAGGACTCTGGCAGTTTTGGTCATAAACACACTTGTGACCTGACTACAGTCAAACTCAAGGGCACCAGGGAGGCGAGGAGGAAACTGAAAACAACCCACAAGTCTTTGAGTGCCCGTCTGTGTGCTTCTTCCTCAAATACTGGAGCAGCTTGCAACTTAATTGGCTTTTTTTCTCCTTCTTCTTTCTTTATGTGAGAAAATAAAAATGATTTGATCCCAAAGTCATGGGAAAATGGATCAGAGTGAGAGTAAAGCAGAATGAGTCTGTTCTGCGTTAGGTGTAGTTGGGGGTGGGATGCTAAATAAACACAGCATTTCCACCTCCATGGCAAACATCCTGGGGAGCGAGGGCTCACCTTGCACTGGGGTTGGCAGCCCTGTGCCCTGTGGAACAAGGAAAGCATCAAACTGATGTCTTTGTTTGACCACTAAGGCTCAGAAACATAGGTGGCCCACGGTGGCTTGATGGCCTGCACCTAAGCCATCAACAGAAACTAAAACAAAGAAGGGTGGTTTTGAGTTAGGTGTCTTCATTTTTAAGGTCAACAGAATAACAACAACCAACACACTCCTCTGTGTGAGCCTAGCTACGCTCCCGCTACGACGATATTTTCATTTTACAGATACCATTGCTGAGTATTAGGGATGGTAAACTTGGTAAACACTTTCCAGAGAACTTGGAGTTAGACTAAAACATACAGCCATGTCTTTCAACCCCAAATCCCATGACTTTCACGCATGTTCAAAGAAGGAAATTCAGACATTTTGAGCTGGGGTACCTAGTGCTCTTTCTAAAACCATTTAAGATGTCTGGGCTAACTGTGTGGGGACAGCTCCAACACTTACCTCTGAGCCATCAGAGGGGCTGTGGCAGCTTCCTCATATGTCTCACAATAATAATGAAAAAGTAAGAGACTACAGCTAGGACCTTTGAAGAGCTGCATATGTTAAAGATGAGGTGTTCAGGTGTATGTTAATCTGGCAGGTATTCTTAGAAGGATGTCAAGACAGAGAGAGAGCAAGCAGATAGCCATCCGAAAGGAAAGAGACCTCAGCAGGAAACAAATGTGCTAATTCCTTCTTCTTGATCCTCAAGTCTCCAGCACTGCGATGAAACAAATTTGCCATGTTTAAGTCTTCCAGTGGTGGTGGGGTTGTTATGATGACCTGGCCAACAATCCCAGATTACATGTATGTATACTAGGGTTCTCTAGAAAAACATCAAATAGGATGTATGTATAAATTATATATGTCCACTTGTAGCATGTCTGTGCTGTATACACATGCATCAAGAGAGGTTTATTCAAGGAGTTGGCTAACATGGTTGGCCAGGGCTAGAGCCCTGGTCAGTCTGGAGATGAGCTAGCAATCTAATTCTGGCATCACTGCAGTCTTGCTTCTGAAAGCAGCATGAACCCAATGTCCTTTCTCTTCAGGAGACATCACTGAGGGTCATTTTCTCTCAGGGTCCTCAGATGATGGGAGTGGCCTCCCTGCACTGAGAATGGCAAAATGCTTTACTCTGACTCTACCACTTAAGTATTAATCCAATCTAAATAATACCTTAACTGAAAAATCTAGGTGGATGTTTAATCATGCTATGGAGTAGCAGAACATGATGGCATATAAAATTAAATATTATTTGTGTGTGCATGTTTTGGGAGGGCTTGTGTACCCCTTTGTGGTTCCATTTGCCTAACTAAACCGCGATGGATCAACACAAGGTTTCCATTTTCATTCTTACCTTCTGGTTCTTACCTTTAGCATTTATCTCCATTTATTATGTCATCAAAACAGCTGAGGGAAAAAATTAGTGTTGTACCAACTGCCTGGCAAACCCTGAACCCATCTTCTGGATCATCCGTGGGTGCTTCCTTCCATCTGTACAACTGAAACAGCATTCTCTACTTTCTTATGCTTCCAAACTCTGAGAGGTTGCTAAAACACAAATTTATTGATCTGGGGAGGTGGCTTGGTCAAAAATAATGTGCTTTTCGTGCAAGCCTGAGGACCCAAGTTTGAACCTCCAGAACTCATACAAAAAGCCAGGAGAAGTGATAACATCTGCAGTCCTAGTGTGGGATGAGGTAGGAGCAGAGATGAGCAGGTTTCTCGAGCGCACTGGCCTGCCAGTCCAGATAGTCGGTAAGTTTAAAGTTCAGCGATTTAGATGTTATAGATTTCCGAGGCACGCCCAAGAAAAACAAGCACCTTTCCCACCAAATACACAGCCCGTGTCAGTGTTTTCACAGTACCCCCCAAACCGCCAGCGGTACCAATACCCATCAACAAGAGAAAATCAATACACAATCTGTGACATATACCTATAGAGGAAGGCGAGCCACAATCTTAAGGAAGAATAGCGCTTGCGTCAGACAGCACAGTATGTGTGAGTCTTTCAACTTCTGCCATGAAAAAAGAAAACAGACATCCCAATGCTCGACACGGAGGCACACGCCATCTAGTTCTGCATGAGGAAGTCCACAAAGAGTAAGTCCAATGATGTGTCAGAGGCAAGATGATTGGGATGTGGGCGGGAACTTAGCAACGAGGCTCTCACGTCCCTTATCTTCATGGAAAGCTTGGCCACACAGGTGCATGTAAGTGATATGTCAGTTCTGCTTCACAGTGCTGACTTTCCTACTCAAGGAAATAAGAACCCACCATGCCTAATGCCCATTTCTCCTCATAAAGGCTCTTCAATGTCTCCTAAGTTCAGAAGGAAAGACATTATACGTAGTCCAAATTTGGTTATATCATCTTTAAAACAATAGTCATAAAGGACAGTTGTATTTTTTGTTTGTTTGTTTGTTTTCTTTCCTTTGGTTTTTCAAGACAAGTTTTCTCTGCATAGCCCTTTCTGTACTAGAATTCACTCTGTAGACCCCGCTGGCCTTGAACTCACCACCTGCCTCCACCTCCTGAGTGCTGGGATTAAAGGCCCGGGGCACCACCACCTGTGGTAGTCAGTATTTTGAGGGTGCATAGACAAAAGTGCCTGTGGTCTACCAAAGTCATGATGCAAGCCCTGAGGCCACCTAAAATGCAGGTGTATCCATCTTACCACACTTGGATGTGGTTGTGGAGATGCTCCTATCTCATCGCCCAGCCTGCTCTCGTCTTTCATGGCTTCATTCCCCCTGAGGATGCTCCAGAGTAGTATTCTCTAGAGAGAATAGAAGACAGCACAGCCTGGGCTCTCTGTGTCTGAGTGAACCGTGAACGGGAGGAGGAGGGAAGTCTAAGAGTCAATGGCTTGCAGGTTCCCATCCAGGTGCTGGGACAGGAAGTTTTAGAACCCATGAAGATGGAGGACTTGAGTGTGGTCTGCCCCATTCTCACTACATGGACTTGTGTGTGGCCTGCCCCATTCCCACTACATGCACCTCACCTACAGTGGTACCAGTAGTGACAAAGGGATTCAGGATGCACAGCCAGCTCTGAATCACGTGCGCTCCGGGTTTTCCTTCTGGGCCACGGCTCACACTCTCACAGAGTGGAGAAGTTGGAGGGGTTGGAAGGAGAGGGCTAAGGGAAGCCTTTTCAGTGTGTTTGTCAGCCATCTGGGAACAGCCCCTCACGATGCCTATATTAGTGCCAGCCTAAGCTCAGCTCCACAGGCTGATGTTTATGACCTCTTGGCGGCCTGACCTCAGAGCATTAGACTCTAGCTGGAGGAAATGGTGTAACATTTATGTTAGGGCAGTGATCAGGTGGCAAACCAGTGAGAAAATGGAGTGGATGCTTAAGAAGAGACAGAATAAAACCAATCCTTAAACTTTACCAAAGAAAAGATAGAATGGAGTTAGGAATCCACCAACCCAGCCCAGGTGTCCTTGTGACCTTGGAGCAAATGGCTTTGTTTCAGCAGTGGTACCCAGCCACTGGAGCCCAAAATCTGCTTCAGAATCTGCAATTGCTGTGACCATAGACGAGCCACTGAACATCTCCCTAATCCTCATATGTTCCCATGTGCAAAATGAACATTATAATATCACTACACAAGGTCATCACCACACGAGGTCATCACCACACGAGGTCATGCGGTTCCGAGGACTTAGAAGAACACCTGCTCTGGTATACGTATGAACGAGAATATCCCTGTACACGGTATGAATGAGAATATCCCTTCTAAATGATTTTTTTGATGATTTTCTCTTATCCTCGCTTCCTATCTCTGAGTGGGGGCTTTCTTACTTTCATGTAACAAGCCATTTCACTCTCATCTTCTTTTAAATACCCTTCCAGTTGCTGTCTCATACAAGCATTCCATTAGTGATGTGGGGGTTGGGCTTCAGCTATCAACTCTGTCTTCAGGGACTCAAATCCTGTTATAATGACACTGAAGATTAAAGACAGTTAGAAGCTAAAATGTAGCCGGTGTGCACCATCAAGAATACCCCAAGGGTGTGCATATACATTCTCCAATCCTAGCATGCTGCTACTGAGCAGTTATTTTCTTTGTTGTTTAGAAAGAAAGAATTTCTAAAACATTGCCATGCCACAGCAAGCAGACTGTGAAGTGATCCAGAACAGGCTGAACCGATAAAAATATCTGTGAAAGTGTCCAGACTGATGATATATCCTAAAAATAAGTTTTACAAAATAGTGAAAGAAGTAGAATGAGCCTGGTTTCCCATACATGCAATTTCATGTTTGATTTTTTTTTTTTAAGGTCTAAAATATTCAGTTTGAAAATGATTTGAGTACTGCCATCTGGTATGGAGAGAGAGTGAAAGGACCTAGCTAGGGAACAATAGAAAACCTCGTTCGAAGAGCGAAGGAGCAAAACTTGATGTGTTGACGGCAAACAAACGCATGCACAGCCCCTGCGTGTAGAGTGGATGCTCTCCCCGCTTGTCTTCAAAGCAGTATGCTGTGTGGCCCCAGTGAGAGACAAGTAGGCCTAACTGTTATTTACGTCTCTTCTCAAGACTTCAAAGCAGATGAGCATTGTTGCGTTGCCAGCTCTGAGAGAAAGAGGGGTTTCCAATTATAAATTCTAACCTTAGACAAGCAAGTCCCCTTCCAACTCCAACAAAGAAATTCAGAGGTCTAACATAGCAGTGTTTTAAGAGCATCCTCTCAGCATTTGTTAGACCTGCAATATGGGGTTTGCTTCATATCATAGAAAACCAGGTTTCTTGGTGTATGTATACAGAGCATGCTATGAGTACACATCACAGGGCCAATCTACTGAGGACAACACTGGGGTATTTCATTGATGATATTCTTCCATCAATGAAATGACTTTGTCCTCTAAAATTGTCAAAGAATTTGGAGAAGATTTCTGTGTGACATTTTCAGCCAGCTCATTACCTAGCATTAATTACATTGGCCAGACAGAATATGTACCAAGCAGCCCTGGTAAACCTTAGAGACGTGAGCAGGGAATGTCCAGAGCTCATGTAGACCAAGAGTCTAGAGTTCTAGGGAAGGGATTTGCACATGCAAGCAAGTATGTTTTAGAATTCTAAGAAGATTCCTAAAACGTGTTGTATCAAATTAGTAACCAGTGTTCCTATGATAAATGAATATAAATAGCATAAACCAGGTTTGGAGACTAATTAAATATTTAAATTATTAATTTTGAGGGGTAATATTTGAAACTATGCGTGCAATGTATAAAAATCAGTCTGGGTGAGTGGCATGACCACTGTCTCATATTTTGTCATCTCTTTTTGACGGGATATTAGTAACATCTGATATTTTGAAATGTGCAGTTGCTGTCAACCAAACATCGTGCTGTGCTGTAGACTAGTGGAGGCCTCCTCTCTTCTCTGGCTGGAAGCTCCATCAGTGGCCTTCTCCCTGACTTCCTCCACAGGTTTGGAAAGCTTGACCAAGTCTTCCTTATTATTCTCATCAAGGACAACTTCCATCAGATTTTCCTACACTGGCATAACAGAGCAAGCCACTAGCACTGAAGTTTCATGGCTTGGTTTTTATTTTTTTCTACTGTCCTGTCAGAGGAGATAGGGACTTCTGTGCACAAGTCCAAATGAGCAGCTCTGACTTTTAACCTGGCATTTGGTTGCCTCCAACTCATTCTTAGCAATGCCTAAGGTAAGTTTATCTCTCTGAGCTTCTGTATTGCCTGAGTAATTACCAATGTGTCTGTGCTCTTAGCTGCCCTAGAGTACCACACACAAGAGCAGCCCTTCCACTGACTGACATAGCCTCTCAAATTCACCAAGGCCAAGGTACTCTGGACAACACTGGGGTATTTTTATATTCTGTGAATGAAATGACTCTGTCTTTTGCCATCGTCAAGGCAACAAGGTTCCCGGGAAGCTGTGTGGTCAGACCATGCAGAACAGAGTAGGAACTGTTTCAGTCCTTGCCTTTGGACATTGAGACACTACTGACCTATTATTTAGAAGAACTGACTACCAACACCTGGTCTTCAATCGATGTTGGACAAGGAACTTATTTCTCCTTTAAATTCATTTATTCTGGATTTGAGGGTGTAGAAAAGGAATCAGAGACATTTTGAAATAAGTTATAAACAGCTTCAGACAACAAAAGAACCCTATGTCTCTTCAAAACTATGAAATTGGTCTTGGGTATTTTGTACATAATTTGTGCTGTAGGCTGCGTGTTGGTGCTCAGTAAGACACCCACAAAGGCCAGGGGGGGGTGGCGCACACCCTTAATCCAGCACTTGGGAGGCAGAGGCGGGCGGATTTCTGAGTTCGAGGCCAGCCTGGTCTACAGAGTGAGTTCCAGGACAGCCAGGGCTACACAGAGAAACCCTGTCTTGAAAAACAAAAACAAACAAACAAACAAAAAGACACCCACAAAGGCAAATAAAAGGCCTTTACCCTTTAAAATGGAAGACATTTTAAATGTTTTGGTCTTAAAGACTTGAAAGAAAACTTACAATCCTGTATTATACCAGCACTATTTGGCAAAGCAAGTCATTGAGGCCAAGTTATCTGTAAGATGAAAGTGTGCGCCTTACTGTAGGGGCAGGCCTGCCTAGCGGAGGAACAATCTGCTTCGCTTTCTACTGTACTTGTCTATAAATGCAGAGAGAGGACACCATGTGGATCCAATGGCAGAGAAGAGCAGCCGGGAGGACCAGGGGAGCCTAAGCATTTGGCCAATGAGCCAGCCCTGCATAACCGGTGACTTTAGGGATGATATGTTTCAGTTACCAGATGCTTATGCAACTTTCGCAGGGAGTTCAGCTGAAACAGACAGAGAATTGAAGGCAAGTGACACACAGTGCCATTGCTGATTGGCCCTGGCCAACAACCAGATTATCACTGTACCTGTCAAGTCATGGCACTTCCTCAGAATGGTGTTTTGGTTCCTGCAAAACAGGCATTCTTTCTAATAGAATTTTCTGTCATTTTTTAGTCTTTTTTGGTTTTTCAAGACAGGGTTTCTCTGTGTGGTCCTGGTTGTCCTGGAACTCACTCTGTAGACCAGGCTGGCCTCAAACTCAGAAATCCACCTGCCTCTGCCTCCCAAGTGCTAGGATTAAAGGTGTGCACCACCACTGCCTGGCTCATTTTTAGTCTTGAGTATCTTAAATATTCACATTCCACCACAGAGCAAATAGAACCAATAGTCTTGAAGTTTATATTAGCAAAGGTTGGCAATGCTGGAAATCAATAACCTTGCAGGCAGGATTCCTGCTAATGGGAATGGACACGGGTAGCTCATGTAATAGATTGTCTGGGAATGGACATGGGTAGCTCATGTAATAGATTGTTAATAACCTGCTAATGGGAATGGACACGGGTAGCTCACGTAATAGATTGTCTGTCTGGGAATGGACATGGGTAGCTCACGTAATAGATTGTCTGTCTGGGAATGGACACGGGTAGCTCATGTAATAGATTGTCTGGGAATGGGCACGGGTAGCTCATGTAATAGATTGTCTGTCTGGGAATGGACACGGGTAGCTCATGTAATAGATTGTCTGTCTGGAAAGCATATTTTTCTCTACTCATATCCGAGGGTCAAAATGATATCCTATGTGTGCTGTGTCTATGCAAAGACTGTAGTGCAGAAACACTATTTAGTTCTCTCTTGGTCTCTTTGTACAGAGAATAATTATCATGATTACAGAGTTTCAGTGTGGGAGAATCCATGTGGCTTGACTGCCTTGTAAGTGTGAAAACACAGTATTGATTGACTGTCGGCATGAGAATGGTTATAACGCTGTCACGTGCAGCTTCGGAGTCTTTCTAGGAAAGATGTTCTTAGCAACTAAAATGTCACTGTGTTATAAATTATCACATGGTATATAAACTAACACACATCTCACTCACACATTCTTTCAACTTTCAAGATTACCCCCGAGCATTTTAATGTACAGACATTGTGAGTCATGGGATATGGACGGAATATTTGTTTCTAGCATCTTCTCTGATATTTCTTATTATTTCCCCTTTGTAAGCCAGGTCACAATGGATAATCTCAAGCCTCAGGTAATTTCACAGCCACGTTTCACAAGCTCTACACTTGCTTCCATAATTAAACATCAGACTTGAAGGAAGGAAATGATGGAAGAAAGACAGAAAAAAAATGCCCTCGATGAGAAGGTGGAGTCTAACAGGAAAGTTGTGGAATCAGCTAGGTGAGACGGAAAGGACAACCTGGAGATGAGGGAAGAGAGGAACAGCCATTTTGGAAATGCCAGAGGAGCTCAACCCTTTAAGGGGTAGAGTCTTGCATGAGGAAGAAGGTCTCTAGGGCACGCTATGAGGACCTGTAGCCTCAACCCTTCCCTTCCAGCCTCCTGTGTACGGAGGAAAGCTGCAATCAGCCAGCTCCACTCCCTGCTGCCAGCCATGCCTTTACCACCATGATGGGCTGCATCCCTCTGGGACCATAAGTCAAAACAAACTCAACTTTAACTTAGTTTTGGTCATCGTCTTAGGGTTTTACTGCTGTGAACAGACACCATGACCAAGGCAACTCGTATAAGGACAACATTTAATTGGGGCTGGCTAACAGGTTCAGAATTTCAGTCCATTATCATCAAGGCAGGAAACATGGCAGCATCCAGGCAGGCATGGTTCAGGAGGAGCTGAGAGTTCCACATCTTTATCTGAAGGCTGCTAGTGGAAGACTGACTTCCAGGCAGCTAGGATGAGGGTCTTAAAGCCCACACCCACAGTGATATGCCTACTCTAACAAGGGCACACCTACTCTAACTGGGCCACACCTCCAAATATGCCACTCCCCGGGCCAAGCATATTCAAACCATGACAGTCATGGAACGTAACACAGCAGCAGGAAAGTAAAACACTTGTGCTGGGTGTTAAACCTACTGGGGCCCTTTACAGATAACTTCCAGAACGTTTCCTGGTTCACCAACTGTCCACAGGTCTGCCACTGTTCTATGTGTTTCAGACAACCGTATAAGTGACAGCCATGTTCCCTCGAGAGAAACGTGTTTCTAAGTGTTGGTTTCACTCTTGCTGATGTTTCAAGAAATGTTTCTGTAGGCCAGCTCATTCAGTTTGCAGACAATGAGGAACGAATGAGAGAGGTGATGTTAACATGAGTGGGAATGCCAAAGAGCCCTGATGATGGATGCCGTGTCCATCCTCACCAGTGATAGTCTGAACTGGGCAATCTCTCTGCCTGATGGAACTGCACTATCCCTATTAGACAGGGTAGCCTGTGACCCTGGAAGGCAAATGAGGTGTGCTGTATAAAACACCTAAAACACCATGCTTTGCCCTAACCGCACTACTCCCCGTTGTTCTTTCTGCTTTATGGTGTAACTTAGAAATGATGAAAGTTAATGAGTGATCAGTTTGTAGAAGAATGTCTTAGCTAGTGTCTTTACTGCTGTGAACAGACACCATGACCAAGGCAACTCTTATAAGGGTTAGGGTTTTAATTGAGACTGGCTTACAAGTTCAGAGGTTCAGTCCATTATCATCAAGGTGGGAACATGGCAACATCCAGGCAGGCATGGTGCAGGAGGAGCTGAGAGTTCTACATCTTCATCTGAAGGCTGCTAGCAGAAGACTGGCTTCCAGGCAACTAGGATGGGGGTCTTAAAGCACACACCCACAGTGACACACCTACTCCAACAGGGCCACACCTTCAAATAGTGCCACTCCCTGACCCGAGCATATACAAACCATCACAAAGGGCTTGCTGCACGAATACTGAAAGTGATCTTGACTAGTAATAGTTAATGACCTAATGGCTAGTTAATAGTGACAGCTGAGTACTTGACAGAGTGACAAGACAGAACCAGGGAAGGAGGGTTGCCTGAGCCACTGCCAAATAAATTCAGTAATGAGGCAAAGACGTATACTTCTGAAAGTACCCCAAAGAAATGAGAAATGCCATGTTAGAGAGACCTTAATAAAATATGTTTGACTGGTGAGGAGGTGCACGGGCATAACAGATGATCAGATATCATAAATGATCATCACAGAGCAGGTGGCTTAGCACAGCAGGAATTTATCCCGTCTTCATTATGAAGGGCAGAGCATGAGTGTAGAGCAGAATCCTTCCTCACCGCTTCCTGCATTGGATGGTGGCCATCACTGTGACATCCCTTGTCTTGCAGCTGCATCACCTCCAGCTTCTGCTTTCATCCTTGTGAGGTTGTCATCCCACTGTGCATGTCTCTCCTGACCTCCACCTGCTTTCTCCTATAAGCACTCAGTCACTGAGGCTGGGAGATGATTCAATCAGTAAGGCACTGCAATCGCAAGCATGAGGGCCTGGGTTCAATCTCCAGAATCCAGGTTTTGAAGGAAAACTCTGGCTGTGATGGTGTGATCATGCAATCCCAGCAGCGCCAGGGGGTGCAGAGATGAGCAGATCCCTGCAGCTCACTGGCCTGTCAATGTGCCTGCTCTCTAAGCTCCTAGCTAGGGAGAGACCTGTCTCAAAACAACAAAAGGTGTCTGAGAAACAGTAACTGATGGTATCCTTTGACTCCAATACATACATGAGCATACACATGAACATGTACACAAACACACATGTGTACACATGCACATACCTTTCAATGTTACTAGGTTTAGTGTGATATCTTAATTCCATCCATAAAGATGCTAACTTATATGAGATCCTACTCACAGGTATTAGAGTTTAGGATTTGAATATCTTCTTAAGGGAGACACAATTCAATCTGAAAACTCACTTTAATACAACAAAAACTTGATACAAGCCTAGTACAATCAACTTGTTGTAATCATTTTAATAATTGTAGCAATAGGATATATTTGAAGCATCATGTTACTATATTTCGAATTTGAAATATTCCTAATGTTTCCTGTTTCAAGCATGTGTTGCCTCTCTGCAGTACTATTTTGGTAGCTTGTAAAACCTTTAGGAAGTGGGGCCTAGATGGAGGAAGTGGATCGTTAGACACAGCCTCTGGAGGGGTTTCCTAGCCCTTTGTTCTTCCCTTGCTGTCCATTTTCAGGTTCTGCTGTAATGGAAAGTCTCTACAATGTATTCCTACCTGCAACATTTGAACTATCTTGCCACAATCAATTGGGGGAGAGGAGGCTATGTGTTAGTTACTTCTCTGTTGCTGTGATAAAACAATGTGACCAGAAGATGCAACATGAGAAAGAAAGAGTGCATTTGGGTTTACAGTTTGAGGGTTAGAGTCCTTTGTGGAAAGCATGACAGCTGGTTCCAGAGCAGGGAGCTGAGAGATCACACCTCAGGCACACACACAGAGAAAGCAGAAAGAGTAAAACAGAAGTAGAGGAAGCTATACACTTTCCAAACCCGCTTTGGGTGGCATGCTTCCTCTAGTAAGGAACCTCTAAAACACCACCAACAACTGGAGACTGCGTGGTTAAATACCTGAGCCTATGGGGGATGGTTCTCATTCAAAGTCGATTACCACAAACAAAATAAACGCTCCCTCCCTCCTTTCTTTTTTTTTTACTTCCTGTGTTCTTTCTCTCTCTCTTTCT